>NW_001854005.1:0-1936 GCF_000209125.1 Entamoeba dispar SAW760
AAAAACATTAACATAATTTAAATTGAAATGTTCATTACCACAATTAAGTTTCATTTTTATGTATTTGGATAGTTATGGATTATAAGAAAAGAAGATAACAATCAGGGTAAAAAGAATTATTGAATAATTGAAATAAATCAGTTTGATAATGTTATTCTCTTTATTGATTTTCATTAAACTAATAAAATCAAATAATTAAAATGCTGTAAAATATTAAACATGTTTATAGTATCATTTTTGTGAGTTACCAGTTTATGAAATGTGAATTAAAATAAAAAGTAGTTAATTAATTACTGTTAGATTTATATTATATTGCTCTTTGCTCACACTGATTAATCACATCATTGTGCTTTAAGAATGAATATTATCAACTGCTCACATATTGCATATCTTTTCTTCTTGTTGAGAGGTGTAAATTTCTATTCTTTATTCTTCTATTTAGATTAAGTTAACGTCTTTTCAAACTTCTTTATCTTAATTATTCATCATTTAACTGACCACCTCGTCTTTATTTAATTTAATGTGTATTAAAACTCTTCATTCTTTACTTCTTATTTTGTGTTGATTATATCATTACCATTGTATTATTATGAATAATTTCATTTAGTATCAACAACAAATAAATCCAGTTTCATTGATAAGACATTATATTCATTTCAATCCTTTCATCATCAAATATTCCTGTGCTCTAACAAGTAAATAATACTCTCATCTTTATAAATATCAACTCTATTACAATAAATGATGTTCCATCATCACAAATAATAATCACTGATATTATTGTATTAATGATTAAGATATTTTCTAACCAATAGTAAAATCATAATCAGATGATAACTAATGATTCAAAGTGATTTATTTTAATGTTTATATGATGTTTCTGACATGCCACTTCAAGTTCTAAGTGAATGACATTAAGTAAGAAAATAAATAAAATAACAATTATAATCATTTTCAAACTTATCTTATTTCCATCTCCATTTTACTTCTTATAATGTATTATTGATTAAAGATATAGGAAGTATATGAAACGTACAAGGACACTGAGAATTGACGCTTAATCTAAAAAATGATAGTTAATATTAAAACAAATGACTTTTAAAAGAAATAACCAATCAGAAAAAGAAGTAATATTTTCAAATAAATAACATATTTTCTGAATTATCAATATTTAAACTACAAAATAAACTTACTATTCATCAAATGTCAAGAGTAATAGTAAGATTCTTTTTAAATGGACAGCCCGTTTCAACTAAACCACTGACTTCACAAGACAATTTGAAAACAGCAAGAGAGAAATTAAGTGAGAAGATGTCTGTTTCTCAACAATTTTTATCAAAAGACGGTGATTTAATTGATACAAATGATGAAGAGTGCTTTACTATCGGAGATATAATTGATTCATCAAGAATAATAAATATCAAAGAAATATCAGATAAAAAAGGAATAAAAATAAAATTAAATGATGAAGTAATTAGTACTGTTCAAATAGATAAGAAAACAAAATTAAGTGATGTCAGGAAATCAATTCAAAATATTCCAGAATCTGCACATTTCTATACACTTGACAACGACATGATTGAAATGATCGATGAAGAAACGTTTTGTGTAGAAGACATATTAAATAATGATGAAATCACTCTTAAAAAAGAGAAAGAAAATACACCAGAAAATGATACCATAACTGTTGGAATATGTTTGAATGGAAAACCATTAATAAAAAAACAATTAAACAAGAACAATTCTCTTTCAGATATTAGAAAGGAAATCGAAATTATTGAGTCGATTCCAAAAGAATTTGTATTTGAAGATCAAGAAGGATTTAAAATACTGACTGGTGAAGAAGAGTCATTAAAATTATCATCTATTCTGTATGACAACAAGATCAGTATAACAGGAAAAGAAGTGTCTGATACTTCTTTAAATAATACAACAA
>NW_001854005.1:2036-6156 GCF_000209125.1 Entamoeba dispar SAW760
AGATTATCATCTATTCTGTATGACAACAAGATCAGTATAACAGGAAAAGAAGTGTCTGATACTTCTTTAAATAATACAACAACACCAGTCGACTCTCTAAATAGTGCCACAATTTCTGATAATTTACCAAATAATACTGCAGCACCTGTTGGCTCACCAAATAATACTATAATACATACTACAACAGATATATCTGAACCAAATGTTCCAATTGAAGGAAGTATAAGATTGAAAAATCATGAAAAAGGAAAATTGAAAATATATTTATATCCAAATGAACCATTTAATCAAGTAGAAGAGAGTGATGCAATTGCTATTTTAGTTGTTGGTCAAACAGGAAGTGGTAAAACAACATTATTAAATAGTTTTGTAAATGCATTATATGGAATCAAGATAACAGATGATTTTAGATATATAATTATAAATGAAGATAATTTAAAACAATGTAGAGATCAATCTAAAAGTCAAACAAGTAAAGTTTCAATTTATAATATTAAAAGAACAAAAAGAACACCTCCAATAAAAATAATAGATACACCTGGATTTGGAGATACAAGAGGAATTGCATATGACAAAGCAATTATTAAACAAATAAAAGAAGCATTTGAAACAAAAGTATTTGATTTAACTGCTATTTGTTTTGTTGCACCATCTAGTAATGCAAGACTAACAGCAAATCAAAAATATATATTTGGGAATATTATTGATTTATTTGGGAATGATGTGAAAAAGAATTTTATTGCTATGCTCACATTCTGTGATGGTAAAACACCACAAGTTATTAATGCATTACAATCGCAAGATTGTATTTTCAGTTCAGTTATTCCTGAAATAGATGAACCATGGTATTTAAAATTTAATAACTCAGCTATTTATGATGATAATACTGGAGATGAATTTACACAAATATTTTGGAAATTAGGCATGAAGAACTTTGATGACTTTATTGAAAAATTAAAAAAATTACCAAAAAAGTCATTAGAACAATCCAGAGAAGTTTTGAGGAGAAGAGAACGTATTAAAGCCCAAATTGAAGGATTAAGAATATCATTAAATAATGGAATATCAAAAATGGATGAGATAAAACAATATTATGAACAGTTCTATTTGAATCGAGATAAGGTTAATAATAATCAAAATTTTACTTTTACTGTAACAAAAACAATACAAAAAAAGGTCGAACTAAAACGAGGAGAATATGTAACTAATTGTTTGAAATGTAATAGAACATGTCATTACCCATGTTATATTAAAGGAGACATGAAAAAAAACTGTGCTTGCATTGGTGATAAGGAATGTTGTACTGTATGTAAATGTTATTATACACAACATGCAAACTCATCATACAGATTTGATTATGTAACAGAAACAGAAAAACAAACAGCAAAAGAAGTACTTGAAAGATATAATGAAGGTAAAAAAGGTGTAGCTAGTGCAGAGGCTATGTTAAAAAAGTTAGAAGAAGAATATTATAAAATTCAAATGGACTGTTATGATAAAGAAGTAGAAATTATAGAATGTATTAATATATTGTCATCCATTGCATTAAATGGTAAAATTAATAGTTCTAATGAATATTTAGATTTATTAATTGAAACAGAAAATGAAGAAAAGAAAACAGGATATAAAATTAGAATTGAAGGATACAAACAACTAAAACAAACAAATCAAATAATAGAAGATATTATGAAAAAATCAGGTTCAAAAAAGAGTAAGCAAGAGATTAAAAAAGAACTTGAAAGAAAAAAGGAAGATTTAGTACAAGGAGAAAAATCAACATTAGATAAAAACTGTGAGAGTTGTGTTATTTGCTGAAGACAAATAATTAAATGAAAGTTTTAATTAATTGGTTTAGTTTAACTCATCAAATATCTTCATTATAAATGAAATACATAATATCATTTATTATCTTATTTGTAATGTTATCACTATAGTTGTAGAGTTAAATATTAGTTTCATTTTATCTTTTTAAGTGTTAATAATGATTAAATCATCAATAAGTATCATACTGTTATTATTTAAACTTATTTACTCTTAAATTTTTCATTTTTCTTGAAGTATTTTGTATTTATTTAATTTGTGTAACTAGTTGAGATGTTTTGATATTGTACAATTACAATATCAATAAATATGATTTGTTGTTAATGAAATATGATTGAATTTATGTAATAATTAAACTCTGTATTTAATTCATAAAACAACAAATTCTCTATTTGATTGTTGTGTAATATGAACAAACATATGTGATATATACACATTTTCTCATTGATTTTCTGACTCAATAACATTATGTTGATATTCATTCTCATTATTTCTTTATTTGCTTGATAAAGTCATAAATAACTTTGGACAATTCATCTTGGCTTTTATCAAATAACTCTACCAAATGACATTACCACTTGAATAACATTCTTTTTTTATTCAATGATTTTCTCTTTTATACTTTTTTATTTCCCTTTTCTTAATGAATCAGTGTTTATTCTAATTGGATTTCGTTATTTGTTTTTAGTTGTTTAGTAGACTAACCAAGACAATAAATTACAAAGAATATAAATATGATATTTCTCATTAACCAGTTTTTAGTTCTTTTTTATTTTTTATTTTTTAATATAACAAATAAATGAAATATGATTTAAATTATTTAATTAAATTGAAATAAGTAGAAATATTATTTATTGTTTCTTTGAATAATACAACTTCACATAAATAATTTAATTGTCATGCTTGTTTCATAATACTTTAATCAAAATGTGATTTCATTTATTTATAATTTGATTTATCTTGTTAAGGTTTGTATCAACATGATTATTATTGACATGAAGTAAACTTAAAAGACAAAATATGTTCACAAAAGAGTATTAGAATATGTAGAAATTCTTTATAATTTATTTTAAATTACTTGATATTTATATTATTAGTTTTTCATGTTTTAAATTTCTTTAAATTAGTATAAATAAAAACAAATGAATTCTTTCCTTTATTATTATTTATCATTTATTCATTTAAATTGATTGTTCAACTCTTTCTTTATTTTCAAATTCATAATTCAAGTATTACAATAATATTGAATATTGTAAATAAAATAACTCCTATTTTTTTTTAATTTCTTTTATTTCATTCATCTTTGTTTCTTTTCAGATTTGAAGATAGCGTGTCAGATATAACACCACATGGAACCTTAATATCCAATCTTTGAGTCGTCAATACAATTTTATAATAAGATGCTTTTGGTGAGATAACACATAACCTAAGATTAATTAGTTATTATTTATTAATATTTATTACGAATGATTATTATGGAGTATTAGTTATTTATTATGATGGTATTATTATTTATCAACATATAAGACATTTATCAATGATAGATTTGAATTGAATACATGGAGTGTTATTAAGAAAAAGAAGATTCTTTAAACAATATTGATGATAAAAGAGATAGACCATAATCATAATGTTGTTGATATACTCTTATAATAACAATATAAATAATGAAGAGTTTTAATACTCATTTATTTCAAGATAAAAATCAGATAACAACTTAAATGATGAATTACTTAATTTAGAAATGATTGAAAAAACAATAAATGAATAAAGACAATGATTAGTGAAGCTGATTTGTTCACTTCTCAATATGATGAAAACATAATCATAAATAATTCATATTTAATTTCTTTCTTTTTTCTATTGATTATTATTTTTATTATTTTTTATTTAAGTTATATAAAACATAATAATTTTATCTCATTTATTATTTTAATAAATAAATTAATTCTTTTTATCATATTGTTATAAGTAAATTACTTATTGATTCTTATAAAATCTGATAAATAAAATTAATGTAAAAATAGGGTGATAAAAAATAATTAAAGTGTTCTTGATTTTCTCTATATTTATTATTTTCATATAATATCTATTTGTACTCAATTCAAACTTATCAAATTTCATTTTCTTATGAAGATATATTTCTTTTTTATCTTAAAAATAATTTAATATTAAATATTTAATTTTATTTATGTTATTTTAATTTGTTCATTCAATTTCTATTTATTTGTTTATTTAAATTCATTTATAATGATTTGATTGTTATTTAACATATTTATATTTATTATTTCTATACAAT
>NW_001854005.1:6256-7269 GCF_000209125.1 Entamoeba dispar SAW760
ACTTAATATCTTCACTTGTTTTATTAATTATTATTTGGTTTATCTTGGTTATTTGTTTTCATTGGATTATTACAAATCATTTTTAAACATCAATATACACTAACAATTGAATGATTGTGTTAAATAATGGGAAAATAATTTATGTCAATAAAATAATGTTAATTATTTTCAACCATTAGATTAGACATTTTTTATTTCATATTTCTATTTCTGTAATAAAAATACATCCTTTGTTTCATCCTTTTCATCTTTTGTTATCTTTTTTTAATATACTCATTTTTATCTTCTTTCTTTTTATCTTCTCTTCTTTTTTCTTTTATCCTTTTATTTTCTTCTATTCCTAATTTCATTTATTCTTTTATATTACATTCTTTTTCTTCATTTCTCTTCCTTTTTTTTTCTCTTAATTCATTTTTCATTGTTTATTCATATATCATATCATGATTTATATTATTCATTATATTTGATGTTCATATCATCACTTCATCATTATCATTGATTTATATTCATTTTATGTTTACAAAAGTGTAGAATATCTTATTATTCATTTCTATAATCAATTATTGTATTGTTTAACTCGATTCATTAATCAATTATATTGAAATATAAATGTGAATAAATAATTTAAATACAAATGAAATGGAGTAGTTAAAATGTATATGTTAATTATCAACTTCTTCACTTCATTTATTTCAATTTTACAATGATTTGATAAATAATTAATTGAGAACATTATGAAATTAAAAGATACACAACTACATTAGATTAAGAAGTTCATGAATGAATATTCAAATATAAAATACAAACAAATGATGTGATTCATTAAAAAGTATTTTAATTAGAATAAACATATCAAAATGATATCATCATAATGAAAATACATGAATGATATATTATGAATGATATTTGAAGTAATACCATCATCCAACTTATATGTGTTAATCATCTAAATTATCATTTTAAACTAACATTTATTATACAACAATGATGAATTAATATTTAATATTTATTCA
>NW_001854004.1:0-1390 GCF_000209125.1 Entamoeba dispar SAW760
AAATGATAAATGAAAGAATAATGATAAATAAATAAAAAGATAAAAATAAAGAATATAAATAATAAATTAACATTTAATAATATTATCATAATGTTTAAATGTTATTTTCTTCCATTTCATCGCTCTCAAACCAGTTTATTTCTTCTATTCTTTCTATATCTCTTTATTATTCATAGTATTCATCTCTATTATTTCTTATGTTATTTCTTATTTGTTATTATATATCTTTATCTATTATTTCTCCTCCATTTTTATTTCTTTTATTTTTTATTATTCTATTTATTTCTTTATTTATCTTCCATCCTATTCTTATTATGAATATAATATTTATTCTTCTTATTATTCTTTCTTCTTTTATAATCTCTTCATATAATTTCATATACATATTTATTTTATTTATAATTACATTACTTATGTTCTTATCTCTTATTATTATCATATCTATGATTAATACTTCTTTTTTCTTTATTTCTTTTATATATTTATCATATCTTTATATCTTTTATAGAGATTCACATCATTTTTATTTATTATTTGTTGAATCAAATCATAAATATTTTATCTCTATTCTTCTTGAATATTTTCATAAATCATCAATTCATTTATTAAATTGAAAGAATGAATTAATATGAAATGAATAAATAAGAAATAAAGAAATATAAAGTAAATATAAAAGAATAAATAATAAAGTAATAAATAAAAAGAAGATAATAAAGTAATAAATAAAAAGAAGATAATAAAGAAATAAAATAAAAAGAAGAGAATAAAGAATAAAAAGAAGAAGAAGAATAAAATAATAATATTATATTAAATCAATGTATATAGAAAATAAAAAATATAATAAAGAAAAAACAAATGAAGATAAAAAATTGAAAAGAAAAGAAATAAATAAGAAAATAAATAAAATAAAATAAGATAAAGAATAAAGAAATTAAATTAATAAATTAATGAAAAGTATTTAATTAAATATTATTATTTTTATATTGTTCATTATTCAATATAATTTATTATTCTCTTTATTTTATTTTTCTTTATTCTTTATTTATTATTTTTTTCTTTATCTTTTATTTCTTGAATTCTGAAAATTTCATATCTTCTTTTATTCATTAAAAAATAATGTATTTCATATATCTCTAATTTAATTATTCATTATTTAATTTTCTTATTTTTAATGCTTATTTTATTTTCTTCTTTATTTTCTTATTTTAATATCTTTATATCTTTATTATTGTGTTATTATGGTTAATTTTTATTTTATCATCATTCATATTATTCTTTTATTTTTTATTTGTTAATATGTATTTATCATTTATACATGTATATCATATCAAGTAATTATTAATATTCTCTTCATTATAAATAAATATACTTTTTTTATAATTGATATCAA
>NW_001854003.1:0-1950 GCF_000209125.1 Entamoeba dispar SAW760
ACAAAGTAGTGAAGAAATGGGAACAATCCACAATGAAATTAAACAAATAATAAGTGGAATAGGGATGGAAATGAAAATAAATCAGGAATGGTATTAAAGAACATTAATAAAATACCAGATGGAATGCAAAACATCCCAATAATTGAAGGAGAGGACTTGTATAAATATTTAGGTGTATGGCAGTCCGATGAAATTAATGATATATTCAATTGTAAAATCATCAAATAAAAGATGATGAAGAAAATGGAAGAGATAAATACTGATGAATGTAGTAATAGAAGATATATTACAAGAATTAATACTGAAGTAATACCCATCTTCAGATATTCAGCATCAGTAGTAAATTGGAAGGTAACTGACCTAGATAGAATAGATTTGGAGATAAGAAAATATTTAAGAAAGGTAAAATACATTGGTTGTAACTCCAAAGACCGTCTATATGTCAATATAAATGAAATTGGTGAATGATTAATAAGTCTAAGGGACGAATATGTTATTGAAATAATTAGAAGAGTAATGTACTATTGTACAAGAGAGAGTGAAATAAGAAATAACATAATAAATAGATGGTATTCCAATAAATATATATAATAAATGAAAATAATAGAAACACACATAGAAAAAGAAATAAAAAAATAAAATATAATAAACATAAAATAATAAAAGAATAATAAGAAAAGATAAAATAAATAATAAAATAAATAAATAATAAAATAATAAACATAATATTTATATTAATAAAATACTAAATGATATAATTAATAAAATCAAATATAACATAATATAAATAATAAATATGATAAATAAGAATAAAATAAACACAAAAAATAAGAAATAAAATAAATAACAAAAATACAAAAACAAATATATTCAAATAAAAAATAAAATAATATAAAAAAGAAGAGAAAAGAAGAAAAATATAATATATAATCAAATATAAATGTTATATGATTAGTATATAATATATCATAAATATTAAATATTAAATTCATATGATATGTATAGAAGATATAAAAATTAAATGAATAATAATAAATAATAAAGAAATAATAAGAGAAAAGAAATGATATAATAATAAATAAAAATTATAAATGAAAAGATAAATAAAATCAATATAATATAAATAAAATAATAATAAATATAAAGAGAAAATTGATATAAATTATAAAAATATAATCAAAATGAAAATAAGATAAAGAAATGTATTAATATATAAAAAATTATATATAAATAGAAATATATGAATTTAAAGAAAATATAAACAATAAGAATATCAAACTAATAAAATGATAAATATAATAATATATAGATAAAATGATGATATATATAATATAAGAATAATAATAAAAATAAATATAATAATAAAATATATAAATATTTAAAAATAAAATACATAAATAAAATAATAATAACATAATAATAAAAATGTATACATACATTGAATCAAATATCATTTCTGAAACATTTATATTTCAGAATAATTGAACATAAAATGATATAAAATATAAAGAAATATAAATGAATATTGAATGTATATTTAATTTAATTTTTATTTTTTTTTTAGGAGCAAAATAATAAAAACTAATTTATTTTATTGATTCAAAATATTTTGCCCTTTTCTTTTTGGGGTTTTTTATTTAGATGCATTATTTCTTTCCTTATTTTGGTTCCCGTTACTGATAATTTCTTATTATTAAATATACAATTTATATTTCTTATATATTCACTACATTTCTTTCAATTCATTTAAATATCTTTCATTTAATTTATTTGTTACGAATTCAAATACTTTGTTTAAATCATGTTTTATTTCATTTATTTGTATTATATTCATTAATTCATTGAAATTAATCTTCTTACAAAATGCTCTCTTCATTCTTTTAATTATTCCATTTGGATTCTCTTTTACTGTTTCTATCATTTCTAATATTTCTGTATTTGATATTTATA
>NW_001854002.1:0-1003 GCF_000209125.1 Entamoeba dispar SAW760
GTAGTTTTCCGTGTTGAGTCAAATTAAGCCGCAGGCTCCACTCCTGGTGTGCCCTTCCGTCAATTCCTTTAAGTTTCAGCCTTGTGACCATACTCCCCCTGAAGTCCATAAACTCAAGATTTCTCTTTAAGTTCTGAACAAGGTAGTATTGATATACTTGGATTTAGAAACAATGTTTCTTCATCTTTGTACATCTGAATTTCATCCAATCCTTGGTTGACATCGTTTATAGTTAGGACTACGACGGTATCTGATCGTCTTCGATCCCCTAACTTTCGTTCTTGATTAATGGACCCAGTTGAGTGAAATGCTTTCGCTCTCGTGCATCTTATAGCGATCATGGATTTTCACCTCTCCCGTTATTTTCTGAATCACCCCAATTGTTCCTTTTAATCCTTCTCTCGAAATGTCTAATTGACATCTCCTCAGCATTGTCCCATGCTTGAATATTCATTAACATAATGTTTTGCTTTAAACACCTTATTTTATTCAAAGTAATGACAACTCAATTACTTGAATTGTCTCCTTCTTTGATTTTAATTTAACATTTCTAGAAACTTCACTTAATGTAAAGTCTTCAAAATGTATAAAATCACATTTTAATTCAACTACGAGCGTTTTAATCACAGCAACTTTAATATACACTATTGGAGCTGGAATTACCGCGGCTGCTGGCACCAGACTTGCCCTCCAATTGATTTCGTAGGAGAATTTACCTCCTACTCATTCCTTCAAGAATTGATTTTACTCAACTCTAGAGTTATGTGTCGTCACTACCTCTTCAATTCGAAAGTGGGTAATTTACGCGCCTGCTGCCTTCCTTAGAAGTGGTAGCCATCTGTAAAGCTCCCTCTCCGATGTCGAACCCCAATTCCTCGTTATCCGTTATAATCTTGGTAGTCCTCGATACTACCAACTGATTGATAGATCAGAATTCTCATTGGTTACTTGTAAACACTGTGTGTCTACATGTCGTGCATCCTACTCACTAGATGTCATTCTC
>NW_001854001.1:0-1011 GCF_000209125.1 Entamoeba dispar SAW760
GTGGGAATCACGGTGATCCATTCATGCGCGTCACTAATTAGATGACGAGGCATTTGGCTACCTTAAGAGAGTCATAGTTACTCCCGCCGTTAACCCGCGCTTAAGTAAATTTCATTACCTTGACATTCAGAGCACTGGGCAGAAATCACATTCTGTAATGAACCTTTTAGATTTATCAGAATGCTATGTTTTTATTAAACAGTCGGATTCCCCTAACCTTTAAAGTTCTGATTCGATTTTAATCCTTTTACAAGGAAATCACCAGAGCTACTCTTTCTTGCTAACTTACAGAGCTATGTTGCCGACTTCCCTTACCTGCGTTATTCTATTTAAATAAAGATTTTGCTTCTTGGAGACCTGTTGCGGTTATTAGTACGAGCAAAAGAATTCTTTAATTAGCTTTATGCTAAGATTCCCTTTAATTTTTATGAAGACTGCAAAAATACCACAATTCAATCATATGTTGAATTTCTTACAAAGCCAATAAATTCCACTTCTCTGATTGATTCATTTCAGTGGAGTTTACTTTTGTTAAGAAGAAAAGAGAACTCTTCCGTAGATTTTCACACTCCATTTTAAAGTTCATGATATGTTACCATTTTATTCGATTTAATCTTATTTCTAAGATTTAATCATTAATTCTCTTGATTAAGAACTATTAATCTTATTCCCTTTCAATCCTTATATTGACTATATGTCACTTATATATTTCTTAAGGATTTCCATCTGTAATTTAGGATCGATTCACCCTAATCCAAGTAATGTTGTTTAGGAACCTTTCTCCTCTTCAGTTCTAAGATGTTTTTTTCCTCTTCTTAGTATTTGCTACTACCACCAAGATCTGCACTAAGGACAGTTTCAATCTAAATTACTTTAAATCTTTACTACTTTTGTTGTCCTTACGCCATTTCGTTTCCTTACTCGTTAAAATGTCTTCATTTTAACGGTCGAGTATCAGTTAAGAAATTATAATGCCATCCATTTTCAGGACTCATTCATTCGATAGGTGAG
>NW_001854000.1:0-1047 GCF_000209125.1 Entamoeba dispar SAW760
AACAAAACATAACCCATTCATATCACAAACAATATTATAACTAAATAACATTTAATGTTCTTGTTTTATATATTTAATATTTATAGTTTATTTCATTATAATCTCTTTATTTGATATGGTTTCATTTATTTCATCATATGATTTATTATATAAGTAATATACCATAATAATATGAACAAATAGATTAAGTAAGAGTAAGAAATAATATTTAATAAATATAATGAAAAAGCAATTTAAATATGAAATATTATATAATCAAAAGTATTCATGATAACCAATTTATAGAAAGAATTAAAAGAAGATAAATACAATAAAATAATTATTAAATTATAAATATGATATGAATTGAGTAATTAAGAAATAAAGAATATAAGGTAAACAAGATAAATTAATTAAATTCATTAAAGAATGATAATAATAAAAATAATAAATAAAAACAAATGAATTAATAAGAAATAATAATAAGAAACAATGAGATAATAAAATAAACACTAAACCATTCATTAATAATACTAATTGAACAATCAAATAAAATAAACTATTAAAATTTAAGAAGAAAATAATGAGAATATAAAATAATTAATAGAAATAAATAAAGAGTTAAAGAATCATAATAATATAAAAATAAACGAGAAAGAAGAATAGTAAATACAGATTAATAAGTATAAAAAATAAACAAAAATGAATTGAATTATTATATTGAAAAGAATAATATACAATGAGAAACTGAATTAATTAATGAATTAATAATACAAATAAGAAATAAAAAATAATAATGAGATATTAAAAATTAGAATAGATATGAAAATTAAATAATCCAATAACCAATCATAAAGTGTGATTACATTCATCACTCACTTGACTATTGAATAATACTTTTATATAAAATTGAAATAAAATATAAAATACAAAAATAAGAAAAGTAGTAATAATGACAATAAATATCAAATGAAAAGATAAATAGAATAAAATAATAAAAAAATAACTAAATTAATACGAAGAAAATAAATGGAGATAATATAAATAATCAACAACACAACAATTTAA
>NW_001853999.1:0-1639 GCF_000209125.1 Entamoeba dispar SAW760
TACAACCTCACCATTTCTGATAAAACTTTATTTTTTGGAGGATCCACAGAACGATATTGGATACCTAGTACTTTATATTAAAATCATAAAAAGTGCACCTTTTTTCAATAAAATTGTTGAATTAATATCTCTGCTACAACCTCACCATTTCTGATAAAACTTTATTTTTTGGAGGATCCACAGAACGATATTGGATACCTAGTACTTTTTATTAAAATCAAAAAAGTGCACCTTTTTTCAACAAATTTGTTGAATTAATATCTCTGCTACAACCTCACCATTTCTGATAAAACTTTATTTTTTGGAGGATCCACAGAACGATATTGGATACCTAGTACTTTTTATTAAAATCAAAAAAGTGCACCTTTTTTCAATAAAATTGTTGAATTAATATCTCTGCTACAACCTCACCATTTCTGATAAAACTTTATTTTTTGGAGGATCCACAGAACGATATTGGATACCTAGTACTTTTTATTAAAATCATAAAAAGTGCACCTTTTTTCAATAAAATTGTTGAATTAATATCTCTGCTACAACCTCACCATTTCTGATAAAACTTTATTTTTTGGAGGATCCACAGAACGATATTGGATACCTAGTACTTTTTATTAAAATCAAAAAAGTGCACCTTTTTTCAATAAAATTGTTGAACTTGTATCTCATCTACAACCTCACCATTTCTGATAAAACTTTATTTTTTGGAGGTTCCATATAAAGTTACTAGATACCTAGTACTTTTTATTAAAATCAGACGCATTTAACTTCTTTCGTCTAATTTAGACAGAAACATGTCACAAATTATCTCAGATAGAAAGCGACCAGAATTAATAATTTTTATCTTTTTGTAGAGTGCATATTAATGTGATTAATACTTAGTACTTTTTATTAAAATTGACGACATTTAACTTCTTTCATTTGGTTTAGATAAAAATAGAATAAATTAATATCTCAAATACATGACGATCACAATTAATAATTTTTATCTTTTTGCAGAGTGCTTTTGAAGATAATTGATATATAGTACTTTATATTAAAATCATAAAAAGTGCACCTTTTTTCAACAAATTTGTTGAATTAATATCTCTGCTACAACCTCACCATTTCTGATAAAACTTTATTTTTTGGAGGATCCACAGAACGATATTGGATACCTAGTACTTTTTATTAAAATCAAAAAAGTGCACCTTTTTTCAATAAAATTGTTGAATTAATATCTCTGCTACAACCTCACCATTTCTGATAAAACTTTATTTTTTGGAGGATCCACAGAACGATATTGGATACCTAGTACTTTATATTAAAATCAAAAAAGTGCACCTTTTTTCAACAAATTTGTTGAATTAATATCTCTGCTACAACCTCACCATTTCTGATAAAACTTTATTTTTTGGAGGATCCACAGAACGATATTGGATACCTAGTACTTTATATTAAAATCATAAAAAGTGCACCTTTTTTCAATAAAATTGTTGAATTAATATCTCTGCTACAACCTCACCATTTCTGATAAAACTTTATTTTTTGGAGGATCCACAGAACGATATTGGATACCTAGTACTTTTTATTAAAATCAAAAAAGTGCACCTTTTTTCAACAAATTTGTTGAATTAATATCTCTGCTACAACCTCACCATTT
>NW_001853998.1:0-1791 GCF_000209125.1 Entamoeba dispar SAW760
AAACATTTTAATATTAATAAAAATATAACTTCAATAGAAATATGGTTTAAAGATTATAAAGGAAATATCATTATGCCACTTGGAATTTGGGATGAATATTTTATCTTAGAACTTAATTTACATTATTAAATGGAAGCAATTGGTTCAAAATATTTAAATAAAAATAATATTTTAACAACAAGATATTTTAACAATAATACAATTTATCTTGATACAATTAAATCATTAGATGGAATGACAACAATTAATGTTAAAGATATTCTATCAAATAATGAAATTGATGAAATAAAAGAGAAAATGAAAGAAA
Organism: Entamoeba dispar SAW760; assembly: GCF_000209125.1. NCBI lineage: Eukaryota > Evosea > Mastigamoebida > Endamoebidae > Entamoeba > Entamoeba dispar. Next base: position 308 of record NW_001853998.1, read on the forward strand.
CAAATATATATATTGATGATATTAGAGATGATGTATCACAATTAATAACATTAAATACAACAAATATGAATGAAATTAATAATTTAACATCTCAATTAATATCTTTATCTTCTCTTGTTAATGAAACATTATATTCACCACTTTATTTTAATGAAGAAACAATAATAAAAATGAAAGGTTTAAAATCTTATATTAATGATAAAATTAATAATATTCCTAAAGGAATAACAGAAAATAATAAAGTTATTAATGGTATTATTGTAAAACAATTAATTAATTATGGAAATGAAGAAGTAAAATTTGAATCTGTTGTTCCTTTCACAAATTTTAATCATCATTTTTATTATGATGATAAAACTTATAATCTCAAACAAAATAATTTATTTATTTCATTTGGAAGAAAATCAATTGATTGTTCAGCAATAATGAAATATTGTTGTAACTCAAATTCAAGTGATGAATATGTTTATACATATAGTAATAAAAATTATTATGTAGCAGAAATATATTATGTATTTAATCAAACAAAATCAAATGAATATGAAATAAGTTTATGTCATATTAATTTAGATGGAAGTTATAATAAAATTAAAACATTTGATAAAATTAAAGTTTCAGATTTAGTACAAGAAAGAGAAGAAACAATTGATGAAACAGAATATATATTACCATCATTACCAAAACTTACAGTATAATTATAAATGATCTTTTTATTTAATCAAATTTCATCTTATATTTTTTACTTTTATTTTTATATTCAAAAGAAAAGAATTATAGAAAGAAATAGAGGAATTATTTCAGAAATAAATTTTGATTATATTAAACAAGTTAATGAACGTTATGAAAGTTGTTATATCAAAAATTAATAAATAAATGAATTAATTTAATCTGTTCCTGTTTTTTCTTTAACAAAATATTTGTTATTACAAATATATTCACAACCACCTTGTAATGTACATCTCCAGAAACAATCTTGACATACAAGCATAATTGGACATCTATCATTTGATTCTTTAGTTAAAGGATTAGTGATATAAGGATGTTCATTATTAGGAATTAATAAAGTTCCAGAAAGTGTTACATGAGCATTATCTTTAGTAATTCCATCACAAAATGTACCATAACCACTTAATCTTTCAGTACTACATAAGAAACAATATGATGTATTATCTTTAAGTGGTGGAATATATTTTCCATTTCCTGCTTTTCCTATAATTGAATTAGTATCTATTTCATTATATTCTAATGAATAAGCAAATTCTTTTGAAGGAGAGAATAAATTATCTAAACCAGCATTAGTAATATTATAAATAGTATGTGATTTTTCTATAGATGAAAATGGTTTATCAGGATAAGGTTTATTATCAATTTGTAATTGTAAAGATGCTAATAAAGGATTTCTACTACATGTTACTTCATTAGTTGTTCTAGGGAATAAAAACATTAAAGAACTTACATTTGTCATAGCATAAGTAGTATTACAT
>NW_001853997.1:0-3748 GCF_000209125.1 Entamoeba dispar SAW760
AATTAATTGATTCAAATTTCATTTAAAATTTAATTGTTATGAGGTAATAAAAAATAATTGGTGTTTTAAATAATTTATGTTTGATTTGATATATATTATTTAGTTATAGTATTATTTATTATTTATTTAATATGTTATATAAAACATTAAATATAAATCAAAAAATATTAAATATGTTATTTAAAACATTATTATATTTTTAAAAAATAATCTATTTGTTATATAAAACAATATTAATATAACAAAATATCAAATAAATGTTATATAAAACAACTTAATAAAATTTACTTTTAATGCTTAATATGATGATATCACACTATCGTCAAATTGTACCATAAAAAAATTATTATAAAAAGAAAAAATTAAAATTAATTTCTAATTTAAGAAAATTGAAAAAATTAAAATAAAATAAAAAATTAATTATATTATATTAAATTAAATAAAAATTAATAAAATAAGAAACAGTAAATCTTAATTTATCTATTTCATTTTACTCAGATGAGATTATATCCTTCATTTTCTATTGAATAATTTGTTCATGAAGTACTTCTCTATATTCACTTCCATAATATCAATAGTATTTTATTATATCTTTTATGTTGATAATAATTATATCTTTTATCATTATTTCATATTAAATTATTACCTTGTTCTTTTATCATTCTTAATGGTTATATTGATTAATCCATTTATTACTATTGGAATTACTTTTACTCCTTTTAGTTTGTTAATTTATCTTATTTTTTTATAAGAGTTCTATTCATTTCAATTTTTTTAGTAAATGCCAAATTACTTTTTATCAGACTATTGTTATATCAATTATTATTCATATTTGTTTTATTTATATTCTATATTAAATATCTAGTCTTTTATGAAATATTCAATTTTATTAATTATTTTTTGATTTAATACTATGAATACTTCATTATTTTATATTCTTATTTTTGATTCTACTTATTTCATTTTTATTAAATATTAATTTCATTTTATTCTATTTTATTCTCCATTTTTTCATCATTTATTATATTTATTTTATATTTTAATTTATCACATTCAATTTATTTATTAAATCATGTTTATCCATTTGTACAATGTTATTTAATAATATATGTTTAATTGATGATATTTTATTATTACAAATACTATATCACTTTAAATTATTAATTCATATAATCAATACTTTCTTAATTAATCAAATGTACCATTTTCTTACATTAATTTTAATTAATTATAATCATTTCATTTTATATTAATATTCATCCATATTCTACTTGTTAATTTCATATCATTCATTTAATTTTCAAATTATTTTATTAAATGAATATTTGTATTATTTAATTTTAATTTATTAATATATATTTCATTAAATTTATTATTTAAATATTTTATTATTTTATATGAGTTATTCTTATTTTATATAATTTGTTATATTTCATTAAATTCATTTTTATTAATTCTTTTACCTTATGTTTTATAAAATCTCTTCTAAATTCATTTCTTATTCATTTTTATCATTTCTCTTATTTCATTATTTCCATTCATAATACATAATAGTTCTTATTAATTCTAATTTATATTCATCTCTTAATAATATTAATCCATCTCCTAATTTACCTTTATTATTATATAATCTTTACTTAATGATTTTGAGTGAATATTTGCCTCTTGTATCTTCTTTATAATATACAGATCAATTTTATCTAATTTAGTGATTGACTAATGGATCATAGATGCAGCATATCTGAAAATATTGATATAATTCTATTGATAATTTTTATTATTTTCATTCATTTTTTGAATATCTATTTTGTCCATTATATCATTTTCTATTTTATTAATATATTTTACATCATCATTCTTCTCATATTGAAATACACAATGATATTTGTATGAATTGGAGTCATCTACAATTATTATTTTAATCATGTTATCGATGATTATAATATTTTATTTTCTAATTATTACACATTTATTAATATTTACTTCAATATCATTTAATTACATTAATGATAAATTGATTGTTTATTTTAATTACTTTCTTCGAATCATTTATGATTTTTAAATTAACTATGTATAAAGTGTGAAATAATTTGATTGAATTAATATCAATATCATTTAATTATTTGATATGATATGATATTTTGATTAATAATAAATAACAATAAAGAGAAAAATAATGTAATCTCAAAATTTAATTTAACATACTTTAATATATTATTATATGTATATCCTATCTTAATACATTATCTGTTGAACACACATTCAATTAAATTGGATATTGCATTATTAATATTAAAATATTTTAATGAATATATTATTTATTGATGATTCATACAATCATATACTTTCTTTATGTTATAGAATACCTCATTGAATCTTTTTAGATTCAATTTCTTCTAATCATAGATAACTTTTAATAATTTATTCTTTTGATGCTAACTACATCTCTTTACATCCTATTTGAATTTTATTTATTTTGTATTCAACATCATTTATTTGTGATTGATGTATGACTTTAATTTTAATGAATGAAGTTAATAAATTTTCATTATTATATTAAACCAATATATTTATCTATATTTCTCTAGTGATTTAGAATTACACCATTGTAAATCAGTGTTGTTTTTCTAAATACCATCTGGATATAATCACTGTAATCTAACAATATTTGAATATATTTAATAATTTATCTCTCTACTCAGTTAGATACTTCCAATAATATCCTTGTATTTAATCATTATGTAGTTTTCATTGAGAGATTGTTTTCAATAAATATTCTATTTCATCATTTATTATTTTAACTCTTCTCTTATTACTCTTCTTTTCTCTTTCTTCTATACTTCTTCTATTATATATTATTATTTATTTATTTCATATATCAATTTCAATAATTTAATTGTATCATCATCACTAGGATTCTATATTTTCTTCTTTTTTTTAATTTAATCTTCTTCTCATTTCTTATCTTAATTTTTTAAATACTCTTTTTCTTTCTTATTTTTAATATTATTCTTATTATTATTGATTAAATATTTTATTTGTTTAATTTCTTATTTTATTATTAATATATTCATCTTTATATTATTTATTTCCATTATTCATTTAATTCTGATAAAGTTCTTGTTAATTAATAATTTGTATAATTGAACTTCTTTTTAGATAATTAATTTCATCATTTCAATATTATATATTTATTTTATTGATATTAGAAATATAATATGTTATTTTATATATTTCTTTTTTGATATCTTCTATATTTTCACTTTCACACTTCCATTCTTTATTTATATATTTAATTATTTTATTACATATTTTTTATTGAAATAATAATTAATATATGTTATTATATATATATTTCTTTTTTATTTTCTTTTATTATGTCTTTTTATTATCTATTTTATCTTTCATATTGTTTATCATTATTTATTTTAATTTATTGAATATATTTATAATTATTTATTATATTTATTGTTATTTATATTATCTTTTTCTTATTTCTTTTATTATTTCATCTTTTAATCATCTCTCTATATTCTTCTTTATTTATCTTATTCCTCTTTCTTCTATTACTTTTTAATTCTTTAATTTCTAATTTATATTTTAATATTTATTATATTTAATCATATCAATATTAACTTTTTATCTTCTTTATTCTATTTTTGATGTTTTATTTTTCTTTATTATTTCTTCTATATTAAATCTTATTTTATTCTCTCTAATTCTTCTAATTTCATTCTTAGTAATTCTT
>NW_001853996.1:0-1053 GCF_000209125.1 Entamoeba dispar SAW760
TTCATATTGACAATAGGACGGTGGCCATGGAAGTCGGAAACCGCTAAGGAATGTGTAACAACTCACCTATCGAATGAATGAGTCCTGAAAATGGATGGCATTATAATTTCTTAACTGATACTCGACCGTTAAAATGAAGACATTTTAACGAGTAAGGAAACGAAATGGCGTAAGGACAACAAAAGTAGTAAAGATTTAAAGTAATTTAGATTGAAACTGTCCTTAGTGCAGATCTTGGTGGTAGTAGCAAATACTAAGAAGAGGAAAAAAACATCTTAGAACTGAAGAGGAGAAAGGTTCCTAAACAACATTACTTGGATTAGGGTGAATCGATCCTAAATTACAGATGGAAATCCTTAAGAAATATATAAGTGACATATAGTCAATATAAGGATTGAAAGGGAATAAGATTAATAGTTCTTAATCAAGAGAATTAATGATTAAATCTTAGAAATAAGATTAAATCGAATAAAATGGTAACATATCATGAACTTTAAAATGGAGTGTGAAAATCTACGGAAGAGTTCTCTTTTCTTCTTAACAAAAGTAAACTCCACTGAAATGAATCAATCAGAGAAGTGGAATTTATTGGCTTTGTAAGAAATTCAACATATGATTGAATTGTGGTATTTTTGCAGTCTTCATAAAAATTAAAGGGAATCTTAGCATAAAGCTAATTAAAGAATTCTTTTGCTCGTACTAATAACCGCAACAGGTCTCCAAGAAGCAAAATCTTTAGTTAAATAGAATAACGCAGGTAAGGGAAGTCGGCAACATAGCTCTGTAAGTTAGCAAGAAAGAGTAGCTCTGGTGATTTCCTTGTAAAAGGATTAAAATCGAATCAGAACTTTAAAGGTTAGGGGAATCCGACTGTTTAATAAAAACATAGCATTCTGATAAATCTAAAAGGTTCATTACAGAATGTGATTTTCTGCCCAGTGCTCTGAATGTCAAGGTAATGAAATTTACTTAAGCGCGGGTTAACGGCGGGAGTAACTATGACTCTCTTAAGGTAGCCAAATGCCTCGTCATCTAATTAGTGACGCGCATGAA
>NW_001853995.1:0-1587 GCF_000209125.1 Entamoeba dispar SAW760
TCTTGTGTACATCACATAATACCTTCCTCTATCAATTGCTTCAAATTTAACTTCCATTTCCATTTTCATCCAATTAATTTGTTCAAATATTTTGTCTGTTTCAGTCTTTTTATTGACTTCAATTTTGATATTATCTTCATCATCTTCTACTTTATGTGTTGGTCTAACGTATCTTTGATTATTTCCTTTTATTTTAACTGTTTTATTAACTTCTTTCTTTTCTTCTTTGATTTGGTCTAATTCCATTTTCGTGTTTTTCATATCATTAACCATTCCTTCAATCTCTTCAATCTCTTTTTCAATCTCAATTATCATCTCTTTCTTGACTTTCTTGTTCTCTTCATTTAATCCTTCGTATGTATCCATCTCATCCATAATAGCATTGTTCTTTTGATTTACACCAACTCCTATTTGGATTTCATTCTCACATTCTGTACTTGGATTCCTCATTTGAAGATAATAGTCCTTATTCTTTCCATGTTCCTCATATTTCCTCTTAAATTCTAAATAAGTTTCTCGTCTTTTTTCTTGTTCTTCTTTGATTTCCTTAATTCTTTTCTCAAATTTTTTGTCTATTTCTCTTTCTTCTTCTTGTTTGCAACTTTTTTTATTATCATTTTCTTGTGAAATTGACACTCCAACTGTTTCTTCTTCTTTCTTTTCTTCTTCTTTCTTTTCTTCTTCTTTCTTTTCTTCTTCTTTCTTTTCTTCTTCTTTCTTTTCTTCTTGTTTCACTCTATCTTTTTGAATCCCTTTGTAAAGATGTTCAATTAATTTATTCTCAATATTTTGAATTGTTGTTTCTATTTGCTCAATCACTTCTTGACCTATTTTTTCTTTAACCTCTTGATGTCTCATCATCTCTCCAATCATTTTCATTCGCTCTTCAATACTTCTCTTTTTCTTCTCAAACTCTTCCATTGTCTTTTCAATATCTATTCCAAATGGTTCATCAAATGTTGCTGCAACAAAATTACTAACAGTCTCTTTGTTTGGACTCTCAAATACTTCATAAACTACTTTCTTCTGTGGAATGACAACTTTGTCCTTTTGATGAACTTCCTCCATAATTGAAACTAACTTCATCAAATTCTCAGCTTTCTTCTCATCAAATTCACCTTCATACTCTCTTATAATCTCTTCTATAATTCTAACCCTGTCTTCCATTATCTTGTTTTTTAAGTTTTATCCTTCCTTTTTATCCTTTCATTGTGACGTAACACATTATCTCATCTATACTCTTTGACAACTAACTATTCATTTGTTTTTCCTTGACTCACCCCCACGTGTTCATTTGAGTTTTATCATATTTTTGATGAAAAGACATTGTTATAAATAACATTCTTTTCTTTTTTAAATTGATGATTCTTTTTTTGGCTTTCTTCTTACTCTTAGTTTTCTGTATCTTCAAGCATATAATACATTGGAGACCTTCTCTTTCACTTATTGACATTCGCCATCATTACCACATTCCAATTACCTTACTTGATCAGTCATTTTCTTCGGCTCTCTTATTCTCATCTTCCCCTTCAAACAAGTCTCTTATTCTTGATTCTCATGTTATTCCTATTACGAATATCCGTTCTT
>NW_001853994.1:0-1022 GCF_000209125.1 Entamoeba dispar SAW760
CGTTCTGTGGATCCTCCAAAAAATAAAGTTTATCAGAAATGGTGAGGTTGTAGCAGAGATATAATTCAACAATTTTATGAAAAAAGGTGCACTTTTTATGATTTTAATATAAAGTACTAGGTATCCAATATCGTTCTGTGGATCCTCCAAAAAATAAAGTTTTATCAGAAATGGTGAGGTTGTAGCAGAGATATTAATTCAACAATTTTATTGAAAAAAGGTGCACTTTTTTGATTTTAATAAAAAGTACTAGGTATCCAATATCGTTCTGTGGATCCTCCAAAAAATAAAGTTTTATCAGAAATGGTGAGGTTGTAGCAGAGATATTAATTCAACAAATTTGTTGAAAAAAGGTGCACTTTTTTGATTTTAATAAAAAGTACTAGGTATCCAATATCGTTCTGTGGATCCTCCAAAAAATAAAGTTTTATCAGAAATGGTGAGGTTGTAGCAGAGATATTAATTCAACAAATTTGTTGAAAAAAGGTGCACTTTTTATGATTTTAATATAAAGTACTATATATCAATTATCTTCAAAAGCACTCTGCAAAAAGATAAAAATTATTAATTGTGATCGTCATGTATTTGAGATATTAATTTATTCTATTTTTATCTAAACCAAATGAAAGAAGTTAAATGTCGTCAATTTTAATAAAAAGTACTAAGTATTAATCACATTAATATGCACTCTACAAAAAGATAAAAATTATTAATTCTGGTCGCTTTCTATCTGAGATAATTTTTGACATGTTTCTGTCTAAATTAGACGAAAGAAGTTAAATGCGTCTGATTTTAATAAAAAGTACTAGGTATCTAGTAACTTTATATGGAACCTCCAAAAAATAAAGTTTTATCAGAAATGGTGAGGTTGTAGATGAGATACAAGTTCAACAATTTTATTGAAAAAAGGTGCACTTTTTTGATTTTAATAAAAAGTACTAGGTATCCAATATCGTTCTGTGGATCCTCCAAAAAATAAAGTTTTATCAGAAATGGTGAGGTTGTAGCAGAGATATAATCAC
>NW_001853993.1:0-2446 GCF_000209125.1 Entamoeba dispar SAW760
TCCATACCAACCAAGAAATATAAATGATAGAAGAATGAGTGAAAACACGTATTATCTGTATGGACAGAAATACATTAATCATCACAACAATCATTACCATAATAATAACTATCACCATAACAATTACATAATAATTATAATAATAATGGTATGAATCGTTTCATTCATCACTTCATTCATTTTCATCATCATAAGTATTTTATCAATAATTCAAATAGAATCAATCAATATTATTATACAAATAAATCACATAATAAAACACAACACAGATATAAACAATACCATAATAAAAGACAACAACAAATAAGAAATAAAAGAAAAGAAATGATAAAAATACAAAACAAGAATATTTGAAAAGACTATTTGAAGAAGAATCAAAATACTTACACCACAAGAAATAGAATAAATTAAGAACACTAAGATTAAAGAATATAATCAACAATAATGAGAAGATGGTATTTACTTGCAAGAGAAAAAACAGAGATGATTAGAATGGAAGAAGAAACGATCAGTATGACACTTGAAGAAGATGATAAACAATTAAATCAAAAAGAAATAAATGATAAATACTTAAATAAGAAATATACAATGATGAAAATGATGATGAAAATGAAATTACTGAAGAGAAGAAGATGTTTAATGAAAAAGAAAAGATGAAATTAAAAGAAGAAGAAGAAAAGAACAATGAAAAAGATAAAAGAATAGAAGAATTAAAGAAAAGAATAGAGGAGGCTATTAAAGAGAAAGAAGAAATGAAAAAAGAAATACAAAAGAAGGACCAGACCATTAATAAATTATCAAATTACATTATTTCATTAAAGAAGAAGCATGAGAATGAGATAAACACTCAAAACAAGAAATTGATAGAAAATTATTCGAATTCAATGCTGAATCAGAAAGGAAAAGGTCTGAGGTAAGCAATTTATCACAACAAGTGTACTTCTTGAAAGATAAATTATTTAAATTACAAAATAAAATTACACAAGAAGAAAAGAAGAAAGATGAGATAAATCACATTATATCTGATTCATCTGAAACACAAATTGTGAATGACCTCAACCAATGTTGTAGTAGCTGATGAAATATCATCAAGCAAAGATGATCTTCCAAAAAAAGAAAGTTAATACAGAATTCAATCGAAGAGATGGGAAATCAGCATAAGAAGATCACCACATCTGATCATGACAATCAAAAAAACAATTGAAGCAAACAAATAGAGAAGAATAAATTCTAACATTCTATAAATGTTTTACACTAAAATTATTAGAAATAAAATTAAGAGGTCAACTTAAAGAAGAAGAAATAAAAAGATTAATACATGAATTTGATATTAAAATAGAAGATATTAATGAATATAAAGAAATAATAAAGAAAACATTTAAAATAAAGAATGAAATTAAAAGGGAAGTCAATAGAAGAAATGAAGAAGAATTAATAAAACACTAATTGAAAGATATTGAATTAAAAGAATTAATAAAATAAATAAGAAAGAAGAAATACAAGAAGAGGAAGTAATAAGAATATTTAAAGAAGAAGATATGAAAGAACAAGAAGATGTACAATTTATTAATTATTATTACAATAAAAACAAAATACATCAAATAATTAATATCATTAATACAAATGAAATAGTAATCAATACATTAGATGATTACTACCATTATATTAAAACTATAACCTCAACTATTAACATCATTATTAATAACAATCAAGAAAGAAGTGGAAGGAGAAGTATAGAAAGAATACTACAATCAAAAATATGTAGATTAAGAGACTTGCTCCATAATAACCAATATATGAAATTAAAAATAATATTACATATTAGAAAATATGATATATATCATATTAAAGTAAAAACAAAGGAGCAAATAAACTATTACAAATACATCAAAAGAATGAAAAGAATAGAAATAGAAGTAAAAAAGAATAATTGGAAAAGAATAAGAATGAATTATAAAATGTTAAAATATGGAAAGAGATAACTTCTAAATAAGTATAAAGAAGATGAATATCCAGATAATATTACTACAATTAATTTCTGGAAAGGAATCTATGAAAATAACACTAATATAGATTTCATAAATATTAATTTATATGATATATTAATTGAAAATAGAATTAACAATAGAAGGTGTGTAATCACTCTAGATGAATTAAACCATGCAATAAAATTCATTGATAATTGGAAAGCACCTGGAATTGATAAAATACAATGCTTCTGGATTAAATATTTAGAACAACAAAAGAATTTATTATTAAAATTATTTAATGAATTGTTGTATAATCATAATGATATCCCTCTTCAATTTATCAAATGAAGAACAATATTAATATACAAGAAAAGAGATAAATTAGACCCACAAAATTACAGACAAATAACTTGTTTAAACTGTATGTTAAAAGTATATACATCTTTATTAAAGATGAAGATAGAAAGCCAATGATG
>NW_001853992.1:0-1975 GCF_000209125.1 Entamoeba dispar SAW760
TTCAAATCGTAATCATAACACCACCAAATAAATTCATTTGTCCATTTCTTTTGCATTACAATAAGATACAATCATCTCAATATTCTTTTCATGATTAATATCAATAGGGTTGAAAATCTAATTGATAAATTTCATTTTATCTATACTTTAAGGAAAGTACAAACAGTATTGCATATTGCTGTTAATAATGGCCCTCTTTTTAATAATATTTTACTTAGAGCAGTTTGGTGTTGCATGAAGACAATTCCATTTTTAAGTTAATAACCAAAACAAGATAATACAAATTTCATCTCTAATTCCTTCTTTATTTAATTCCTTAAATTGTATTAAAAATAAAAATAAATTTATGGTGTTTTACAACAGAGTAATAAGAACTCTCAACATCTTTCTCGTGTTATTGAAAGTTATTATATCAAAGAATATTGAATTAATCTTATGTATTTATTATTATACTGGTTTTAATTGATAATAAAAATGAACTCCTCAAATATTTTTGAATTAAACTTTTCAAGAAGAAATTAATTTCTGTTTATCAATAACTCAATGAAATATTATTATTGTTTTGTTCAACCAACCAAATAAAAAAAACAATGAGATGTTATTGATAAAAGTATAAAGTTTTTCTTTATGAAGTTGAGTTCTTTTTTAAAAGTTAACCTCTTCTTGAATCTTTTATTCTTTTTCTATAGGAACAATGTTTATTTAATACTTCTTTTTAGGGTGTTGGATTTTAATAAATTAGTTAATCAAATTATGTAAATCGTTATTATCAAATAATCTTTAACCATCTTTTAATAGATTGTTGAGTGAATTGTATTAAATATACCTTTGAGGGCATATTTTCATTTATTTAATACTTTTCAACATTCATTTATATAATAAAATTAAATATTATCAGAGTAAAACATTCTTTCTATCTTTTTAATGGTTTGAACAATAATTTTTCTCCTTCAATTTCTTTTTCCTTTTCATAAGATTGGTGATTTATTTTTATATTAATTTTTTGACTTTTCTTTCGATTTTGTTTTTTAGAAAAAATATTTTGGTATTTTTCTTCTTTGGATAACAAATAATATTCGTTAATAAAGTGATGAGAGACTCTCTCTTTCTGATTGTGAATATCAAATTGTTAGATACAACGGTTTTTATAAATCCATAGAGAAATAAAAGAGATGTTTTGTTATAAATAATTACAATTTATTATTCATGAAAATTTCGAGTTAATAATTGTTTGTATTTATAAAATAAATTGATAAGATAATACAGAGAAGTAATACTGTCTTTAGAGTAGACCAAACTTTATTGAAGATAAAAAACTAAGATATATCAATATGGTTTTTGAGTAAAAAGTTTGTGAGGTTAATAAATTTTTGTTTCTTGTTTTTATTATAGAATTCTATTTTTAAAGTATTAGTTATGTATCACTAGAACTAAAGGTACATAACAAATGATAAAACACGAAAAACCAAATTTTACTCTATTTGTGATTAACAACACTAAATCGGGTTCATCTAAATAAGTCTATATATCATTACTATTCATATGCAAAACACACCAGAAGATGATGCTTTCTATGAATTACTAAAAGACCCTGTGAAAAATGAAGCCCAGATTATTGAGATATTAGCAAGAAGATTCTATGAAATTCAAACAAAACAACACAAAGTTTATACATTGTCTATAGCAAAAGAAGGAAGTGCTTTTCCAATTCAGTTGACAGATGATGGTTATTTGATCTTAAAAATTCCAATCACCAGACCCAAATAATTCTTCTCATTTATTCTATCTCTTTTCATTTTCTCTATTTAGTTATTAATAAATTGACTATTTAAGTAATAAAAATAAGTTTGCTCTTTATTTTGTTTCATTTTCTTTTATTCTTAATCAAGAAAGAATAGATATTGTTATTAAAAGATAAAGATATTTTTGAGTAACTGATTTAAATAAATGGTTATGATTAATAATATATTGATTA
>NW_001853991.1:0-1651 GCF_000209125.1 Entamoeba dispar SAW760
GATTACCTGACGTTCCCATCTGTGTGAACATAATGGTACTGATCAGGCTCTAAGCATCTTTACTTCCGTGTTCGGATGGGAACGGGTGTATCCTACTTGATATGAACCTACCGTTATCCTACTTACTTATGACTATGACTATCATATATTTTCTTATATTATTATATTATTATATGACTATGTACTTTTATTATTATTCCTAGTCTGTTTATTTTATATCTTATCTTTCTTATGTCTTTTATATATCATATCTATATCTATATCTATATCATATCTATATCATTTATATAACTTATATCATTTATATAACTTATATCATTTATATAACTTATAACATTTATATAACTTATAACATTTATATAACTTATATATCCCTTTTTTTATCTTCCCAGTATTTTATGAATGTTATAGGGCTTGTGGCGCAATGGAAACGCATCAGACTACGAATCTGGGGATTGCAGGTTCGATCCCTGCCAAGCTCGTCTTTTTATTGACTAGATTACTTTACTTTAATCCCTTTCAACTTCTATAACCTTTATATTCTATTATATATATATTTCTTTATTTATATATATATATATATTTCTTTATTTATTTATTTATATATATCTTTATTTATATATCTATGTATGTATTTATTTCTGTATTCCTTTATTTCTATATTTCTATATTTCTATATTCCTTTATTCCTTTATTCCTTTATTTAAAAAAAAACTCTCTATATAAAAACAAAAAGGTAGATTACCTGACGTTCCCATCTGTGTGAACATAATGGTACTGATCAGGCTCTAAGCATCTTTACTTCCGTGTTCGGATGGGAACGGGTGTATCCTACTTGATATGAACCTACCGTTATCCTACTTACTTATGACTATGACTATCATATATTTTCTTATATTATTATATTATTATATGACTATGTACTTTTATTATTATTCCTAGTCTGTTTATTTTATATCTTATCTTTCTTATGTCTTTTATATATCATATCTATATCTATATCTATATCATATCTATATCATTTATATAACTTATATCATTTATATAACTTATATCATTTATATAACTTATAACATTTATATAACTTATAACATTTATATAACTTATATATCCCTTTTTTTATCTTCCCAGTATTTTATGAATGTTATAGGGCTTGTGGCGCAATGGAAACGCATCAGACTACGAATCTGGGGATTGCAGGTTCGATCCCTGCCAAGCTCGTCTTTTTATTGACTAGATTACTTTACTTTAATCCCTTTCAACTTCTATAACCTTTATATTCTATTATATATATATTTCTTTATTTATATATATATATATATTTCTTTATTTATTTATTTATATATATCTTTATTTATATATCTATGTATGTATTTATTTCTATATTCCTTTATTTCTATATTTCTATATTTCTATATTCCTTTATTCCTTTATTCCTTTATTTAAAAAAAAACTCTCTATATAAAAACAAAAAGGTAGATTACCTGACGTTCCCATCTGTGTGAACATAATGGTACTGATCAGGCTCTAAGCATCTTTACTTCCGTGTTCGGATGGGAACGGGTGTATCCTACTTGATATGAACCTACCGTTATCCTACTTACTTATGACTATGACTATCATATATTTTCTTATATTATTATATTATTAT
>NW_001853990.1:0-4736 GCF_000209125.1 Entamoeba dispar SAW760
TTTCTCATATTATTATACTAATAAAATAAGAAGAAAAGAAATAACAAAAAATAAATATGAAATAATTAATATATACCCAATTATTAATATATTATTTATACATTCTTTTTTTCATTAATTTATCAATAAATTAGAATAAAATAAATAATAAAACTATTAAATTAAAATATAAATAAGTATTTATAATTTTATCTTCTCGAATATTTTATTTTTTGGTAGTGTTTATTTTCATTTTAACGTTCATTTAATCTATTTTCTGGAACATTTCTTATATAGTTAATAATAAAATACCCTCACTTGATAGTGTAAGATTAATCGAACAAACTAGTGAATGTAACTAAGAAATAAGAACATCAATAAACAAAGCAGTATGAGTTGACTATTTTCATACTTCAAACCTGAATTGGAAAAGTCAAATGCAACATACAATGATTTCTAGCTATCTATAAAGGTATTATTAATACTGTCACTAGTATGAAAGACTTTTTTGGTCCCAAAAACATATATAACTTAAGATTTAGATGATTAAGACTAATGTATGGTAAGGATTTTAATGAATACAAGAAATATCACTTGGCTCAAAGTAAATAAATATATCTTTAGTTAAATATATTTTTGTTTATTAAATAATAAACAATGTATTTTATTCACAATAGATAGGCATTGTTTCTTTTTTTAGAAATTAAAGGGTGTATATTTTTATTTTTTTGTTTCATAGTCAGGAAATTTAAACTATAAATTTTATTTTTTGTACTTTGCTAATAATGAAGTTGGTTAGAAAGATATAAAAATGAAATAAGGAAATAACAAAGGAAATATTAAAGAAAATAAAAACCTAAAAAAAACATGAAAGATAATTTGGAAAGAGGATTTCAAATGAAATAAATAAATGGATTGATGAAAAAGTTATAAAAAAAACTTAAATTCTAAAGAAAAATTTTAGTTTAAAAGTATTGTTATAAATAAAATCATAACCAAGTATATTTCATGAAAAATTAAAAATGAAAAATTCTTTTTTTAACACAAACCAAAAAATTTGAGAATATTAAAGGATAAAAATATTCTCTTTTTAAATTTATTATTTATTTCCGATAAATTGAAGATATTATTTATTGTTATTTTTTTTAAAAATAGTTTGTACATTAATACGGCTTTTGATATTGTTAACTTGAAAACTTTCACTTTATGCTACTTATTCTTTTCAGTATTGTTTATTTGGTTAATAGTCAGATAAGTGGATGTATGACTGACTTTTTTGTTGCAAATAAAGAATATACTTCTAACTCATTTAAAATTAGTTTTCAAATTGACGAGGATTATTATTCTTTTATAAATAATTATACACAAGTTATTTATGGTCATTCAGTAAAAGCTGGATGTTATGTGTCAAGAAACGTTATTACAGAAACTAAAGGGAATAAAAGTCATCTTAGATATGGTCAATGTCTTGAACTTGTTGGTCCCACAAAGATTCCAATACATTGTTCTATTGTAGGAACATTCACTGGAACAAATCCATCAATGCCTCAATATGTTTATGATACTCTTATTCTTTTACCAGAAACATTATACAATACTATTGCTTTACCAACAAAAAATATGGCCATTAAAATTTCTCAAGTAACAATGAGAGAGGTTGATTGTGGGTTTTCAACATATCCATCATTATATGTTCATTCTGTTTCTAATTCAATGGCTAATGTTACATTAATTAATACAAATAAAATTATTGATGGAATTCAAATTGGAAATACTATTTATAACAATGATAAATGGGGATTTTATTTAATTCCAACAACTTCAGATACAATTTCTGTGCTTAGCATATATTCTGAAATTATTGTAATTAATAATATTAAATTTAAGCCATCTTTTATTTATCAATCTAATTCTAAATTCCCTTCTAATACAAGAGAACATTGTGAATTTAAACCTCTTACTGTATTATACGATGAAAATAGTTCAAAGGTTATACACCCATTATTAAAAGGTTATTTTATGCAAGTAAATAGTGATTGGTCTTTTATAAACCATTATACAAATCCAGTATTTTCAAGTGTAGATAATCATTTAACAGCAGTTTTTGCTTTTCAATCTCCAGTTCAACAATTTGACCATTTTAGTTATTTTGAATGGCAGGCAATTGTATCAGGAAATTATGAATTTATGTTTGCTTATACTGGATTAGGTGATTTAGGAAATCCTGTTGCAAAAGATGTAGTTTTAAGTTGTTATGTTTCCCAAACAACCCAACTAAAACAAAATTATAATAATACTCATACTTTATACACAATCAAAATATTTGCAAATCCACGTTGTACCATTTATGGAAATGGAATGACAATAACCTTTTATAATACTAGTAACACTGTATTTACTACAAGATATGCAAAATATGTTTTAAAACCTTCAAGCCAAACAGCTTGTTCTTCAAAAGATGCTTATTGTAATGGAATGGAGTGTGTACCACCAAATGTAAATACTAGTCAATGTGGATTATATTGTGGTGTTTGTAGAGTTGGTTATTCATGCTCTGAATTAGGTAAATGCGTTAAAACTATTTCTTTAAATACAAGAAATTCTTCCCCATCATATCTCTTCTTTATAGAATTTTTGATGATAATTATTCTCTTATTCTAAATAAAAATTATTCTTTTTATTTATTATTCTTTAATTTATTTTATTTTCATATTATTCTTTTATTTTATAGTTTTAATTATAATCGAAAATTTATTTTCCTTTTTTGTTCTTAAAAGGACTCTACTTTTTTGAATTCATTGATAATCTTATTAACCATTGCTACAAATAGTATTTCATTAAAAAAGATATTTTAGTTTCTTTGTTTTTTATTTTTGGTCTTCACTTAGAGAAAGACAATATAAAATAAAAACTATTTTAATTGAAACGTTTGGTATAAAGAAGTCCAATCAAATTATGACAATTTTATTCAAGATATTAATAAAGTATATTTATTAGAATCTTTTGTTGAGTATTTTCTATGCATAGACTGTAATCAGAAAATGTTTTTGAGTACGTTATTTTAGAGTGTTTGACTTTTTGTTAAATTATTCTAGACAATTATTACAGTTAATAAATAAAGAAATAAACTTGTGTTAAAAAATTAAAGGGATATTTCTAATAGTTTTAAAGAAGGGAATTGTTAAAAAATATTTATTCTTTTACAAGACATGATAATAAAAAAAGTACTAAATAAATAAAAGGCTGGTTATATTTATTTATTAATAAATATTTTATTCAACAATTTCTTCAGGAAATATAAATCAAAAAACCTAAAAAATTTAAAACAAAAGAAGAAGGAAAAAAGTCCAAAAAGGATAAATTTAAAATTTCTTAAAAAAAAGGAAAAGAACTAAAAAAAGAATAATGGTAGATAACCCAAAAGAGTTTGTTTCAAATTTTTTTGTTAATATACAAAGAGATAGTAAAGGAGATTGAGAAAATACCAGAAATGTAATGAAAAGAAATTTACTTTTAAAGTGATTTGGCGATCGAGATGATCCCACTTCCTGGAGCAGGAAAAAAGAAAAAAAAGGGAATTTTCAGTAAGTTGTTTGGTAAAAAGAAAGAAGAAACAACTGTTCTTACTGTTCAACAAGGTACTCATATGACATATGATGAAAAAGCTGGAATCACTGGATATCCACCACAATGGGAAGCATTTATTAAAGGGTCAGGTCTTATCAAAGAAGAAATTGAAGAAATCAAAACAGATAAAGAACAAAATGCTGCATTTGAAGATGTTTTAAAATTCCACTTGAAAACTGAACCACAAATTTTAAATCAAATATTACCATCTAAGACATCGGAACAAAATGTTGAAGAAGAAGATGATGACACAGCTGAAATGCCAGACATTCAAAATCCAGAAGAAGTATTGCCAGAAAAAGAAAGTGATTTAACATTAGAAGATTTAGCAGAAGAAGGATTACCAGAAGATTTTTATGAAAACTTTAGTAAAATTGGAGAAGGTGCTGCTGGAGAAGTATTTGTTGCACAAAATAAACAAACTGGAAAAGATATGGCATTAAAGAAATGTATTATTACATCGAAAAATGAAAAAAGTTTAATTAATGAAATAGAAATTATGAAAAATTGTAAACATCCTAATATTGTTTCTTTCTTTGGGTCTTACCTTGAAGAAGGGTATGTTTGGGTTGTTATGGAATTTATGGATTCTGGCTGTTTAACAGAAGTATTAACAGAATATGAAAATGGATTCAAAATGACAGAACCCCAAATGGCTTATGTTCTTAGAGAAGTAATGAAAGGATTATTATATTTACATCAACGACACAAAATTCATAGAGACATTAAATCGGATAATATTTTAATTTCATCTGATGGAAGTGTAAAAATAGGTGATTTTGGATATGCAGCACAATTAACTTCTCAAAGAGATAAGAGGAATTCTATTGTAGGAACACCTTATTGGATGGCACCAGAAGTTATTAGAAACAAATTATATGATGCAAAAGCAGATATTTGGTCTATAGGAATTATGATAATGGAAATGACTGAAGGTGATCCACCTTATATGGAATTACCACCTCTAAGGGCATTGTTCTTAATTACTACCAAAGGTATTCCACCATTAAAAGAACGTGATTCTTGGTCTCCTGATCTAGTCAAATTGGTAGAAAGTTGTTTAATGAAAGATCCAAATCAAAGACCTACCTCAGAACAAATTTTGGAATCTCCATTTGTTGCAACAAATT
>NW_001853990.1:4836-20972 GCF_000209125.1 Entamoeba dispar SAW760
TTTTAATGATTATCTTCTATTATGGAAAATGTTCTTTCTAATGAAAAAAATAACTTAATAAGTTAAAACTAGTACCATAACTAATCTTATATTTTAATATACTTCAAAACTACTTGGATTATAGAATAATTAATACTATTTCAGTAAACAAACAAATAGATTTGTATAAGTGAAATAAATTAGACGAAAATAAAATGAATAAGTTAAAGAATCTTTATGAATAAAAGTTTATAAACAACACTATTTTATATAAATTTGAAAATTAAAATAGAATTAATCATTTAATAAATTACTTTTTTCTATGATGATAAAAATTTATAAAAATAAAAATATAATATTATAATTAATAGTTTACAATCACTTTTTAGATATTATTTTTTATTTTAAAATAGAAAGATTAAAAAAGAATATATTTTAATTGATAAAAATAGACTATTTAGAAGGTCTGATACTATTTTTAATTTATGAAGAGAAGAAGATGAATTAAGATTTCAAATAAGAATACTCAGAGAAAAAATTTGAGAGAGAAAGAATTATAAAATACTTTCTAAAAGGATTAAAATATAATTATTTTTTTATTTTTTTAACGCTAGCAAGTAACCAACAATTAAACGAATAAAGAGTAATTCAAATTATTGAATATTAATCAAAACAGGAATTGTACTAGGGGTAATATAATAGTAAAAAGAAGATAAAAAAAGGAACTAGACTAAGAGTTAACAGTTTTAAAGCAAATACGGTTTATTTAAACCTATTTTAATCTTAAAACCTATTTGTTGTTTTAGTTGAATTTATGTCTTCATCTTCATCTTCTTTCAAAGAAGAAATTCCAGAAACTCCAAGATATATTGTTAATAAGAGAAAGCTTCAAAACTACGAAACTATGCAACATGCTATATTAATTTCATTACTAAGCCCTTTTTGTGGTTTTTCAATTAAGAAACCAAGAAAACAAACATTAGTGAGACATTGTATGCCACGATTAAAAAGTCTTCTTTTTGAGAATGAAGAAATTGAAGTCATTAAACTTGCTGATACTCTTTGTAGACCAATTTTTGAAAATGAGATTGAAAAAGGAATGAATAAACAAACAGCTTTTAGAAGATTTGAAAAAAACAAAAGAATATTTGTTATTAACTTACTTTATGACTTATGTTTAGAAAAAGGATATTTCTTTGATGCTAGACAATCAAGAAAGACAGAAAAAACTATTAGATTAGATAGGATTAAAAGAATCTTTTTCAAAGGAACATATTTAATGGATTTTGATGAATTAATGGAACAAGGTGAACTTATTAATAATTATCTTAATAGAATTATTTCAGACAAAAGAGGAGTTATTGCTCGTGCTGATAAAAAACTTATGAATTTCACTTCCTTTAATTTTAAAAAGCTTACTACTTGTTAAGACAAGTAACTTTTGTAATTACAACTCCTGTTAATTATTATTTATATTTCAATTAAAAAAAAAAATAAAATGAGGAATTTAAAATAATAATATGTTTAAATTAAATAAAAGGAAAATAAGAGAGTTTCTTTAATTAAAATCTAAATATTTACATGTTTACATGAAAACAAAAAGAAGAATACTCATAAAGACTATTATTCTTTTTGATGATGATGTCCTTTTATTTAAATTAGGTTTTATTACACAAACACTTCCTTTTGAACAAACATAACCTGTATTACATTTACCACAAGGAGGATGACAACCTTCTTTCCATAAATGAGTAATATTTGATTCAATAACTGAATTAGAACCATCACATTCAGCATAATCACAATCATATGAATCAATTGAACATTGTTTAAAAACAATTTCTTGTCTTGGAATAAGATAAGTATCATAAATAGTTAATGACTCTCCTTTATTTATATTAAATTTAAGACTAATAAAATTAACTATATTTATAAATAATTTATTATATTTTTAAATAAATAAATAATAAAACAAACTGTATTGTTCACATCGTTTATTTAATGCAAATAAATATGTTTTATAATAAAACATTTCAGTATAATTTTCAAATTTTTTAAATACAGTTTGTTGACAATATTCATCTAAAAAAGAAATTATTTGATTTGATACATTCATATTTAATAATTTAATAGAATCAAGTGTTATATTTGATTTAGTTTTAATATTTAAAATAAATGATCTAAAGTGATATGTAATTTTAAAAGAAGTAGGATATTTAATACCAATAATAAGTTCATTTGAATCATCAGTTGAAGTAATTTCAATTGTATTATTTATTGTTTTTATTAATGGAATATTTAAAGAATTATTAATTTGATAAAAACTCCAAGTAAAATAATTATCTTCATATTTGTCTTGAGTTAAAACAAATTGGTTTGGAACATAATCACATTTTTCAGTACTATATTTTCTTGGATATGTAGTTGAAGATGAATATATTTTTCCTTTTTCAATATTTTTAATAAAAATATTTAAAACATATTTTCCAGTTGAAATTAATCGAATTTCTGTTGAAGAATTAATAGAAAAATAAGTTTTTGGAATATGAAAATAATTATCATTATTAGAGAATGTAAATAATGAATTTCCAATTTGTATATATTTTGTTAAAAGATTAGAATTAAATGGTTGAAGAATATATTCAGAAAAGGTTTCATCAATAACAGCTATTTTTGGTTGAACACTGAATGGACAATCAACTAACCTAATTGATATTTGTGATGCGAGTTTTGATGCATCTTGATTTTCTGTAACTAAATAATTAAATGTATCTGAATTTACTATAATACTTCTTGCTGCACTACTTTTTGATATAACCGTTAAATTGGCCCAATATGAACCTGCAATCATACATGTAAATGGTTTTAATGATGGACCAAATAATTCAAAACATTGTCCACATCGTGATATATTAGTATCACTAAAATGATTCTTCATAAAGTCTTCATGAACATAACACTCTGCTCCAATAGAATGTCCTGAAATAATTTTTTTATAATTTGGAATTTTAGAAAAACATTCTTCATTCATTTTTGAATTTAACCCAAAAATCCCTTTCTTTCCAATATTGTCAATTGATCCAATTCTGTATGTGGTCTTTAACATTATTCTCTTTTTCCCCTTTCTATTTTTTACTTTGATAAAATAAAACAAACCATACATGGTGTGTAAAATGTTTGTACTGACTGAACTAAAACAATAAAGAAAATCCACAACATTTTATTGAATCTTTAACTATAACCTCTCAGTTCTCAATTTTTAAAAAAAAAAAAGAAACAATGTTTAATAGTCTTTTCTTTGAGAACTTTAAATTTTTCATTTATTATTTTATTATAAATCTTAAATTATCTTTTAAAAATGAATTTATTTTTCCCTTTTTAAAAAATAGAAAAACCTTTTAAATATCCTATTTTTAATCTTCTTAAAAAACATAAAAATAAAGGATTTACAAATTTTTGTTATTTAAAAAATAATAAAACAAAAATAATAAAAAACACTTTTTTTAAAAGAAACTTAAAATAAAAATAAAAATAAACAGTAAAAATAAACTAATCAAAAATGTACAATAATTTGATTCAAATCTTCTGTTGAGATTTAAAATGAAGATGAGATTGTTAAAGGAATCTGAGAAGAATGAGAATTGATTGAGGAAGACATTATTGATTGCACAAGTAACGATTGAATAGACTTATCTTCTTTTTTTAAAATTAGTTGTTTCTTATTTGAAAGAAGAGAAAGAAGATATAAGTTAATTTGTCTACCAAATGACATAATATTTTCTTTTGGAATAACGTCTTTTTCATTTAAATAAATTTTATCTATTCTTTCAATTTGAACTGATTTATTAGATTGTTTCGATAATTTTGAAATGAAATTAACACCAAGTTCATAACAAATATCATAAACTAGATTCATAATTGTAGCTGAAATATTCTTTTTATATCTTCTATTAACTGTTTTAAATGGTAATCCATTCTGAGTCTCTTCTTTTTTAATTAAACTACATTGATATTCAGCTAAGTCTTTAATATTTAAAATCGTTTTATCAATAATAATTGAAAATACAAAAGGAATAGTAGTTGTCATCTTTGATTGTTTCCCAGGTTTTTCTAAAACAATTGAAGCAAATTGATTTAATACACCAATTAATAAACAGTGTTGAAAAGCTAATTGATTCTTAAATTCTCTTTCTTTTCTAGCATTAATAGAATTTCCTCTTTTACATCCACTCTCAGTTGAATTAGATGTTACTTGGTTTACTTGTTCCATAATAGTCTTCTTTAATTAGTAATTTTAAAGATGAGGTAAGTTGGATTAGTTTCAAATGAAACTAATGTAACACCCTTATTGTGTTTTATTCCAAATTGATTTTTTCTGAAAAAGATATTCGATTCAAAGCTATTTATATACCACTCTTTTAACCAACATACTATCAACTTCTATTTTAATTCTATCCAACCAAAACAATGTTTTATTTAAAAAAAAAAACAAGAAGTTTTATAAAAATATTTTCGACGATAATTGAAAAGAAGGAAACAAAAATTTAATTGAGAATTTTTAACGACTTCTTATTATATTTTAAATTTTTTATTATCCTTAAAAGAAATATTCACAAAAATAAATCTATTAATAACTTAGTTAATTTTATTTTCATTTTCAATCCATAGAAATATAAACACATTTATAATAAAATTTTGTTTTTATAGTTTCCTAGTCAAAAAACGCATAAATGTTTTTGAAAAATTATTAGTTCTGATTCTTTAAAAAATTTCATAATCATTAAATTCATAACTTATATATATAGTTAATATAGGACTAGTGTTTATTTAAATAAGATAAATTCTAAGAAGTCAAGTCCATTTGTTTTGTGTATAAAAAAGTTAATTAATAAATACTCTTTAAATTAATAAGTAAGTAGTATTAAAAATTTATTTAATGTTATAGTCATTCTTCCTTAAAAGTTCATTTTAAAATAATTATGTTAGTGGTTGTTCAAGTTTTATACTTTCTTCTAAAAAAGTAAAACTAAAAAATAAAAAATAAAAACTTTGTAGAAGCATCTTATCTAGTCACAAAGTGTCAAGAATAGATAAAAAGAACAAAAAAGAAATAGTCGAAGTTCTATATGTAGAAGTAGATATTTATTTCAATTGTATTTCAATGCTTTTGAATTAGTAACTATTAAAATTATTATTTGATGTTATTGATACTATGCCTTATATCAATAGCTTTTGCTGTTGAAGTTAATGTAATGTTACCACTTGATGTAGTGACATCAAATGGATTAAATAATAAAAACCAACTTAAAAAAGATTTTAGTAAATTAAAATCTGGTGGAGTTGTTGGTGTTATGGGAGATGTTTGGTGGGGACTTGTAGAAACATCACCAAAAAGTTATAACTGGAACGGATATAAAGAACTTATTGCTCTTTGTAAAGAAACTGGATTAAAGTTCCAAGCTGTCATGTCATTCCATAAGTGTGGAGGAAATGTTGGTGACTCAGTTAATATTCCAATTCCACAATGGGTAAGAAATGCTGGTTCATCTCATGATGCATTTTTTAAAGATCCACAAGGAAATAAGAATGATGAATATATTGCTTTCTCTGCTGATTCAATGTCTATTTTCCAAGGAAGAACTCCACTTCAAATGTATAAAGATTTTATGTCATCATTTAAATCAACATTTTCTAGTTATATTAATGATGGAACTATTAATGAAATTCAAGTAGGAATGGGACCTTGTGGTGAAACTCGATATCCTTCTTATCCTCTTTCTCGTTGGACTTATTGTGGTGTTGGTGAATTCCAATGTTCTGATAAAAATTCTCTTTCTAAATTGGCATCTGCAGCATCAAGTGCTGGACATTCAGAATGGGGACATGCATCTCCATCAAATGCAGGAAATTATAACTCTAAACCACCATCATCAACTGGGTTCTTTGGAAATGGAAATGATAATTATAAAAGTGCTTATGGTAAGTTCTTCCTTGGATGGTATCAACAACTCCTTCTTGATCATGCTAATAATGTTCTTTCTGCTGCTAAATCAGTTTTTGGTAATTTAGCTATTGCAGGTAAAGTTGCTGGTATTCATTGGTGGTATAATGATCAGTCACATGCAGCTGAATTAACTGCTGGTTATTATAACACAAATAATCAAAATGCATATGCTAATATTGCTAATGTATTTAAAAAGTCTGGAGCTCGATTTGATTTTACATGTCTTGAAATGAGTGGAACTGATGGAAATTGTGGTTCTACACCTGCTAATCTTGTTTCTCAAGCATATAAAGCTGCTGGATCAGCTGGAATTGGAAAATGTGGAGAAAATGCACTTGAATTATGTGGATATGGAGGATGTAATACTAATGGATTTAATCAAATTGTAAAACAAGCTAAGGGTAATGGACTTATTTCATTTACTTATTTAAGAATGACTAGAGCTCTTCTTGATGATTCAACAGCTTGGGGACAATTTTGTTCATTTGTTAAGTCAATGAGATAAATTGTTAGTCATTCATTATTTTTTTTAATTTATTGGTTTTTAATAGTCAATCACTTTTAATCTTTACTATTATTAAACAAATATTTTTTTATTTTGTTATATGAAAAAACAAAATCATGGACTAACTTAGTTTTATTTAAATTATCTTCATCATTACGTTAAAAGATTAAACACTTATTTTTCTGTTTCTGTTAGTCTTCTTTTAGAAAAGAATGAGTTAATTACTGTATTGTGTTTTATTTAAA
Source organism: Entamoeba dispar SAW760 (assembly GCF_000209125.1). Classification (NCBI taxonomy): domain Eukaryota; phylum Evosea; order Mastigamoebida; family Endamoebidae; genus Entamoeba; species Entamoeba dispar. The sequence continues at coordinate 11,570 of NW_001853990.1, forward strand.
AAGACAATTTATAATTAAAATCTCCTAAAAGAAAAATAAGACAAGAAAAAATCTTTTAATTTCAGATTTTTATTATCTTTTCATAATAAAAATTTTTAAAAGTTATCAAAAAAGATTTTTTTCATCTCATTTCCATGGCTTCTGAAAACTCACAACAACCTCCTTCTGTTTGGACTGAAGATGAAATTGAACAAAAGATTAATGAAAGAGCAGAAGAATTATTTCAAGCAATGATTAAAGAACAAAATAGGAGAAATAAAAATTATTATCAAAAACCACTTACGTCATATTATTATCACCACGAACAAAAAAAAGAACAAAGGCATAGAGACTGTAATAGTTTTGATGAATCATAAAAACAATTCTTTCATTTTATTATTTATTTCTGTTTGAAATTAAAGACATTTTCTTATTAAATACAAAAAAGAATTGAATAATAAAAAGAAAATTGTTCAATTATTTAATGCCAGTTGTTTCAATTTAAAAATTTCTATAAGTCTATTACTTAAAACAAAAAAAGGAATGATTTATAAAAATTTAAAGTGTTTTCTTTCTTCGTATAATAATAATTCTTAAAAAATATTATTCAATAAAAAACATTTATATTAAAATTCTTTTTCCTCTTTTTCTCTTTGTTTTAAATTGTTCAGTTATTTATTTTATTCTTTATTTCATTTATTATTAGTTTTTGTTTAACCCATTTAGAAATAAAAACATTTTCTTGAATTTATTAAAAAAAAACTTATTTCATTCTGGTGAATATAGAATAAAGATAAATTAGAAGAATTAATCTCTTTAGAGAGTGAGTGACAGGATGTGACCTCTGCTGCAAGAGAAGATATTTCTTTTTTTTTTTGAGACCTAATTTAATTCACTTGTTATTTAAAAAGATTTGATTTATAGTATTTTCAATTTCCTTTTTTGAGGAGAATCAAAGAAAATATTATATGAGAACCTTTAAAGAAGTAACTAGATAAAGGTTAAAAGGATAAATGAGGTGATTTATTAAAACATATTCCAGTTTAATTTAAATGAACAAATCATAAAAAAAAGAATAAAGATTTTATTCTCTTTGAAACTAATAAAAAATAAAAAGAAAGAACATAAATGAATAACAGGAAAAAAATTGATAATTATTCGATGATGATTGTTGGTAAATATTTTAAAACAAAAAATGATTATATTAATTTAATAATGACAAATTCAAGGTTTAAAAGATTTAATGAAATGTATTTATTTAATCCTATTTCTATTTCATCTCTTAATCTTTTTCCTTCCATTAAAACATTATTTCTTTTTAACCAAAATGATGTTAATGAATATTTAATGAAACAAGTAAAGAATATTGTTATTTCTTTTAAAATTAGTTATTCACAATACCTTTATTATAAACGTTTTTATTCATCCATTTCTTTTAAGAATATAAGTTATACTGAAGAAGATTGTTTTAAATTTGGTAAAACATTAAAAGACTCATGTCATTCATTGGAAAATGATAGCCTTGAATATTATAATTCACAAATAATATCTTTTGGTTCTACTCTAAGAAATATTGGCTCTAATTCACTTTCTAAATGTCCTTATTTAAAAGAATTAAATCTTCCAAGTACTATTCTTACACTCAATACACATTGTTTTTCTTGTAATTACCAATTAACTTCAGTTACAATCTCTGCACTTATCAAAGAACTTCCTTCATATTGTTTCTTTAAATGTACTTCACTTCAACAATTATTCTTCTATCCAAAATCAAACTCTTTTGCAATTACCCAATTTAACAATTCTTGTTTTGAACAATGTATTAATTTGAGTATATTAGAAATACCTTCTAGTATTACAAAAATAGGTTCTTGTTGTTTTTTCAATTGTTATTCACTTACTATGTTAAAAATACCTAAAGGTATTGAAATAGACTCTTCGTCATTTACCAATACTAATTGTACTTTTACATATTACTGATTATAGTTTATTTTTATTAAACCAAATAGTATAATTTATCATGTTACAGTCGATTCTGATTATATCTCTAATACAATAATTCTTCATAAATCAAATGAGCAACACTCTAATTAATACTTGTTTTTTTAAACACATTATTAATACCTTTGTTAAACTTATTTATAAAGATTTAATCAATCAATAACTTAATTATTACTAATAAATAAAATTAATAAACGGTTATATTATTAGTGAGTTAGTTTATATGAATACCTTTATTCGAAATAACATTAATAAATTGAATTTATAAAGTAAACATATAATGAAGTTATTAATTTTATTTATTCTTTAATAATTCAGATAAAAACAAAGTTTAAATCAGTAATAATTTATAAGAAAATATTTTTATTCTTATCAAAAAAACCAATTAAAAATACTTGTTTAAATTAGAAATTCAATTTAAAACCAGCTCCAACATAACCACCTTTAGCAGCTGATTTACCTGCATTCACACTAAATTGTGAATTCTTTCCAATATTATAGTTAATTCCTCCACTATACTCTAAACCATTCTTTAATGAATTGCTTACTTGAGCATTAGCAGACCATTTGTCATTAAAGCTATGTTGGACTTCAGCACCATATTTCCAATCTTTACCAAGATTTGACTTTGTATACATTCCATTAACTGAGAGTTGTGTATTAGTTGTTGGTGAGAAATTAATTTTTCCGTTAGCATTCTGAACACCTTTACTAAGGGATAAATCACCAGTAATATCCCACTTACCATTATTACTTTTATAATTTCCTCCAAGTCCAATCATATTATTATTATTTGTTTGGTCTCTTTTAAGTGAGGCATATAAATTACTGTTCTCATTTGGTTTGTAATTTAACTTTGCTTCAAAATCAACGTTTCTTTTTCCATCAATCTTAGTTAGTTTACCTCCTAAACTAGCCCCAAACTTATTATTTGGATTAAATTCAGCACTAATTCCAGCAGAATTAGTCTTTATTCCTTGGTTATCTTTTGTGTGTTTTAAATCTAATGACCCAGTAAATTTATCTGCTTTATAATCTAATTTACTAGAGAGTGTATTACTTCTGCCATCTGGAGTTGACTTAATTGATCCACTACTACTCACTGTTGAATGATCATTGATTTTGTATGTTCCTGTAGCAATTGCTGAACGTGAAACACCATTACTATTCTTAGAACGTTTAGCATCAAGTGACCCATCAAATTTACCATCTTTACTTTTGTAATTAACAGAGCCATGTATTTCGTTACTCTTTTGACCATTAGTGTTAGCCATATTTCCATTAACTTTAGCTGTTAAACCACCATTAGTATAAGTAGCATCACCACTAATAGAATTAACTTTGTTTGTTCCATCATTTTTAGATTGTGCATTTATGTTTGCTTGTAATTTATCTCCATTGTAATTTGCTTTTCCATTTACTTCATAAGATTTTTGACCATTGGTATTAGTAAATTTACCATCAGCAGATAGTGTTGTTTTGTCATTTGGTTTATAAGTAACTGCACCATTAGCACTCGTAGTTTTACCATTAGAATCTTTATTGAAGTTAACACCAGCATTGGCTTGTACTTTATCTCCTTTATATGAAGCATTAGCATTACCCTGAACAGTAGTTTGTCCATTAGTCTTTGAAACCTTACCATCAGCAGAGATTGTGGTCTTATCATTTGGTTTATATGTGACATCACCACTAATAGAATTAACTTTGTTTGTTCCATCATTTTTAGATTGTGCATTTATGTTTGCTTGTAATTTATCTCCATTATAATTTGCTTTTCCATTTACTTCATAAGTTTTCTTTCCATTGGTATTAGTAAATTTACCATCAGCAGATAGTGTTGTTTTGTCATTTGGTTTATAAGTAACTGCACCATTAGCACTCGTAGTTTTACCATTAGAATCTTTATTGAAGTTAACACCAGCATTGGCTTGTACCTTATTGCCATTGTACGAAGCATTAGCATTACCCTGAACAGTAGTTTGTCCATTAGTCTTTGAAACCTTACCATTAGCAGATAATGTTGTTTTATCGTTTGGTTTATATGTAGCACTTGCACTAGCACTTGAAGTAGTAGAACTGCCATCTTTATTAATTCCTGCTTTTGCATTAGCTTGTACTTTTTTACTATTATAAGAGGCATTTACATTGGCGCCGGCTTTATTAACACCATTTTGTTTACCATAATAAGCATTTCCATTAACATTGACACCATTTTTACTGTATTTTCCATCAACAGAGGCACCATAAGTTTTTCCTTGAGGAGAAGTTTGATAACCAGTTTTAGCTGTTGCTGTTACAGGACCTTTGTTATAGTTAATATTACCAGAAACACCAGCAGTGATACCATTTGGAGTTTTTTGTGCACTTACAGAACCAGAGACTTTGGTGTTTGGGCCTAAATTCTTTGAAACGGTAGCAGTCTTCTTACCATTCTTGTCAGTAGTTACTTGAACTGATTGTTTTAATTTAGAGACTACATTTGGTTTTTTTGTAGTGTTTTGAGTTGTTTTTTTTGGTTGTGGCGCTTGTGTGTTCTTATTTTGTTTTACTTTTTGTTTACTTTTTGGTGGATCAACTGATTTAGTAGAAACCTTATTAGCAGGTTTAGGTTTTTGGGTTTTCTTCGAATTTTTTGGAGTAGGGGCATCGTCTAAAAAGTCTGAGTAGTCATTATTAAACGATGAAGCAAAAGAGCCAAGAACAAGAAGGACACATAGAAGGAAGAGAATTCCTTTCATTAAAAATATGATTTTTCAATTCTTTTTTCCATTTTTTTTATTTTTCGTCTTCTTTAAAATTACTTCTTTAAGAAAGAATAAATTTAAGAGAAAAAACTTAATCAGAAAAAATGAAGTTATAAATGAACTTGATCTTTATTTTTGATTTTTTTCCTTGTTTCATATTTTCTTTTTTATATTGCATAATTGTTTTTTCGTTTCTTAATTCAATCATCACTTCTCATTAAAGCGGATTTTTTATTTGTGTATTGATTCTTTCATTAGTATATTTTCTATTCGACAAACAACTATATTGTATTTACAATTTTTTTATTAATAAACATCAATAATGTAAATGTAAAACCTTTTCTATAAACTACATTATTCCATCAACGCACTAATTCATTTTTTATATAACACGATAATACACCTGTTCAATAAAAGTAAATTTAATAAGTTCTGAGCACTTTTGAATCGTTAAGGATGCAAAAATACTAAAACAAATCACATTTGGTTTCAAATCTTTATAAATATTCTGTTTCTAAGTCAATAAAATTATCATAAATTAACGGAAATTGTTTTTATTGTCTAAACTTAACAATACAACAATTAGAAACTATAATTTTAAGAAGTTCTTTATTTATACTTTAAATACATTTTTTAATAAACCAAAATATTTTTAATTAAAATGAGAATTAATGGTAAAACCATTTATATTCATTAAATTAAAAACAAAATAAATTCTTTTCTTGCTAATAGAACACTTACATCATTTATAAATAAGTATATTAGGCAAATCAGTTATACAATAAATTATGTATTTTGAGTATTGTAGTGTTGGGTATTTTTTATGAGATATCTTTGATTTATCCTTCAGTAAATTTTTAGACTAACAAACAATGAACATATCTTTAATAAAATTGTTTAAGTCATTAACCATTCAACTAACTCAGATTTATTTAAAAAAAAAGAAAATACATGAATATGAATTTATCTTTAGAAACAATGGTATTGAATAATTAATTATGAAAAAGTGGTGTTTAAATAAGAGTAACAACCAACATTTTCTTTACAAAAATATTATAAAGGTTCATTTATTTAATTATATAAAACTAAAATAAATTAAAAAGATAAAGATTATAATATTGTCAAAATAAGAAAACAATGAATATTATCTATTTAAATAGTCTTTGGATTATTGGAATAAATAATTAAGAATGATTATTTCAATGAACTCTACATGTTCTAATTCTTCTTTAAAATATTCAATAGAATATTCTTCTTCTAATATATTGTCAGAGCGTAGTAAAGTATAAGAATTTTCATATTTTATTAGGGAGAGTTTGTTTTACTTATTAAAGTCTAATTGCAATTTTAGTAATTGTAGTACTCTTATAATTCTTTGTGTGTTAAACCATTTATGCTAATAGTAAGGAATTATTTTTTCATACATTATCCTCTATTTTGTTTTAATTTCTATTAAATTTAACTATTTGCTAATTTAAATTCACTGCTTACATCATATTTTCTTTTATTTAATTTATTTATTAATTAATTATATTCTTCTTACTAATTGTTTTCTTCATTCTCTTAACTACTCAATTTGGATTGTCTTTTATTACTTCTACAATTCTTTTCTTTTGTTTCTTATTTGCCTAGTTTTTCTTTGTTTATTTTAGTAAGTTTAATTTTGTTATATTAAATTATAATACTCTCTATTATATCTATTACAATTATTGTTAAAGTAATTATAGTAATGAAATTGAGTGGAATAATTCATAACATTATTATAGTAATTATTGTGATAATATTTACTATAATCTTAATGTATTTCTGTTAATATAGATAATATTTATTTTCAATCATTCTTCTATCATTTATATTTCTTGGATGAAATTAACTTCTCTTTCTTATGGTATTGGTTTTTTACTTTTTATATTATTGTAAAAGTGTATTTTTGAAGAGATGTTTAAAGAAAAACACATGAATTAAGGTTAAATTGAATTTTTTTGAATAAGATTTAATAGCTCTTGTTCTATTTGATTAATTGTATCAATAGGAGGTATTTTTTGTAAAGAAATTAAGAAATTAATTTTGTCATAAATAGATTGTATTCCTTGAAAGTTAAAATCTGATGTAACATGAAGTAGTTTAAATAAAAATTTTTGGAATTCCATTAGATCGTTCCATTGTTTAGGAGTTTTTAGTAATGACTTTACCAAATTAATTTTACTACAACAGTTTGGAACTCCTTTTTCTACTCTTTTTTTTGCAAGGGTCAAGTCATTAATAAAATCTTTCATTCTATTATCAATACCAACAGCAAATCTATTCTCTTTAAGAGTGTTAAGACTATGAAGTAATTGAATAGTTATTTCTTTATATTTATCATATTCAATATATCCATTATTATTATAACGTTCAATTTCATCTATTTCTTGATAAATTATATAATACTCTTTCATTAATTCTTCTCTTTTATTTTCTTCAATTGTTTTAACACTAATTTGTCTAATTTGAAATGGAGTGTGTTTAATGGTATTAGTAATGATAGTCGTAGGTAATTGAATTGGTGGTAATTTGAGTTGGATCATAAAAGGAATTTAAGTTAAAATAATAATGAGACTTTTATTTGAGATGGATAATATTATAATAATATTATTTTTTTACTATTTTTATATACTATTATTTTTTTCTTTTCTCTTTTTCGATTTTCAACTTTCGTTGCTAAAATTTAAAAGTTAATTATTTCTTCTTTACATGTCTTATAACCCTCGTTGTTTGCACGTTACTTCCTCTCCTAAACAAACAAAAGAAGTAGTCAAGAAAAATAAAAAACCAAACCAAACAAGAAATGTTAAAGTAAATTTACTAAAAGAATTAACCCAAACATTAGAAAATGGAGTATTTCATTTTTATGACTTTGAGTATGCAGCTCAATTTTCAGAGAAGATTTTCCCTATTGAAATTGGTATATCAAGTTATTCATTAAAGGAGAACAAAGAGATAAATTCATACCATAAATTATTATATCCAGGAAAATTTAAAAATGTATTTGCCAGAACTCAAATGATACATGGGATTGATGCACGTGACCCTCGATTAGAACAAAATTATTCTTTAGTATGTATTGAATTAATAAAATATATTGAACAATTTCCTGGACTTGCATTCTTTGTATCAAAAGAAGAGTCATTAGCAGGAGATAAAAAATGTATTGATGAAATTTTTTTACGTGGAAATGTTCCAATTCCAAAACAAATTCGATTTATTACTCATATTCAATTATTTGATTATTGGTGTTCTATTCAACATATTGAACTTCATGAAAAACCTTCGTTTATATTAAATCATATTTTTAAACAATTAGAATGTGCAGAACGTTGTGAATATCATAAAAAAATTAATCAGAAATATCATTGTGCATTATCAGATGCACGTCATACTTCATTAATGGAATTAATTTGTATGAAAAGTTATGGAGCAACAATTATTGGAAGTGAAACATTACCATCAGTTAGGTTTGTTAAAAGTACATGGACTTTAAAAACAAATATTTTATTTGTTAATGCAACGTCATATCCAGATGGATCACCATTAGAAATAGCATTTACAATGTTTGATTTATCTCAGTTACAAATAATAGATCAACAAGTATTTTATCTTCAACCATTCAACGATAATATTTATTACTCTCCCTCTGGTGAAATAATAAATGATTATTTTGAATCTCATGATCTTACAAATGATTTATGTATCGATAAAATGAATGAATATATTAATTTTATTACAAAAAATAAAGACACAATTGTTGTTTGTCTTGTTGGAAAACTTACTAAACTAATTCCAACATTATTTATTACTCATTTCTTGTCAAGGTCTTTAGTAGAATTTGAGAAAGAGCTATTAGTTAAATTAGCTCAACAACACTTAGTCGTAACTCCAAAAGTACATATCTTTCAAAATGTCTTAAAATCGATTACATTAAAAGAATGTGATTCATGTAAATTACATATGGACACTTCTGAAGTATGTTGTTTACATTCGACTTATGACTTTATTCAAAGTATTCAATATGTAATAAGACATTTCTTTGAAGCTATACAACTTTGTGAGTCTAAAGAAAATATTGAAGAATCTCAAGTTGTAAAAACAAGGTGTGCTGTTATTAAATCAGAAACAAAGATGGTAGAAGACGAAGAAGAAGGTGATACTGATGATTCACAGATTAAAGAAATTCAAAATACTGAAACTGATAAACAACAAGACGAAATTAATGAATTAGAAAAGAAAATTAAGAAAACTAAAAAAGCAAGAAAAACTGTAAAAAGGAATGGACTTAAATCTGACAGTTCAACATATGCCTCATTCCATTTTGAATAACAATAAATCTTATTAAGTTTTAGATTTTTTTGACTTTTATTTTTTTTTAATTTGAAGAAAAACTATATTAAAAACGATTAAAATAATATTTTTTAACTATTATATTTTTATTAAATAAAAAAATAAGAAAGAAAAGAATAGAAAATAAAAAGTAATTAATTAAGTGTTAATAGAAATTTTTTTCATTTGTTCCTTGCTCTGGGGACTAATCCTATCCTTGAGTCGTTTCCTAGCAATTCTAATGAATACTTTTTTGTTGTGGTAGATGCGATATCATGACATCTATTATATATTTTGATACATGTTTTACTCTTTATGAT
>NW_001853990.1:21072-43050 GCF_000209125.1 Entamoeba dispar SAW760
ATAGAAGAAAGATAGAAATAAAAGTATATTAAGTGTAATAGAAATTTTTTCATTGTCCTTGCTCTGGGACTATCCTATCCTTGAGTCGTTTCCTAGCAATTCTAATGAATACTTTTTTGTTGTGGTAGATGCGATATTCAATGACATCTATTATATATTTTTGATTACAATGTTTTTAACTTCTTTTATGATGGCAATTTTGATCTTTAATTTTTTAATTAATTTAATACTTTCAATATTTACTTGCCTATTTATTAAAATTACTGCTGGAATTATTTTGACATCTCTTATTTCTCTTCTCATTCTATCTTTTTCATTTCTTTGTATATTTTTTTCTTCAAGTAGGCTTAATTAATAATATGGTCTGACACAATATTCATGTTATTTAATAGACTAGTTTTATTCTTTTTATCTAATATTTAATTTATTGATGACATTTTTGTCAAATCATACAAATGTATTGTGTTAATTTCTGTTTCTAGTTACTTATTCTCATCAGGTTTAGATTTAAGTTATCCATTGTGATAATGACATTGTTATTCTTTCATGTGCTTTAATCTTAATTTCATCTGCATCTTGTTCATTTAATCTCATGATGCATTTTATTCTGTACCATTCCCTTGATTAGATCTTCTAGTCTATTTATTTTCCTTAGGATTTCTTTTATTTCATCAAATTTATCTCATTTAAATTTACTTTGGAGATAATAATACATACATATTGAAATCATTTTCATATCTTCTTGCAGATTTTCTATTCTGCTTCCTGACCATACCCATTTATTATTTATTTCTCTTATTAATTTATCTGATTCTTTCCTTTTCCAGTAGTAATTAATATTTACACATTTATCTATTTTCATTTCTTTAACTTGATTGATGATAGAGTTAAGATTCATTATCAATATTATAGTATTATTTTTTATGATAATGTTTTTTATTATTAGATTACACTCTACTTTCCCTTCTATGATGGTTCACTTTCATTTTAATATATCTTTTAGTTGATTATTTTATTTTATGTGATATTTTAATATTATTAATGTATTCTTTATCATTATTTACATTAATGTTTATTACTTTTATTATGCTTTCTATTTGTTCCCATCTTAATTTCTTATTTAACAAATTAATTCAAATTAACAGTATATCAATTAATACTCTATTTATTTATTTTGTTATGCTTTCTTTATTGATTTCATATTTACTATTCTTGTAGTTTCATATCTTTAGCATTTCATGATTTGATTATTATCTTTATTCTTTTGTTTGTAATTTATCAACTATTAACAATAATAAATAATAAAATAATAAATAATCAATTTTAATTTAATCTATTTATAATAATTGATAAAAATAGATGATCTATCAATAAATCAAACTAGTAATTAGAACTTGAAAATGAATGAATGATGTTTATAAGAAAATAAAAAGAATAAGAAATAAACTAAATACCAAAGAAGAATAAAAGAAAAATGAACATAAACAAAGAAGAAAGAAATGAAACGTTTAATGAGTTACAAGAAATAAGTAATATTGTTAAGTGTCAGATTGATAAAGTCATGAAAAGTGTACAAAAATATAATGAGAATTGGGAAAAAAGAATTGGAGAAGATATAACTGACAATAAAGATGAAAACCCAGAAGATAGAATTAAAAGAATCGAAGGAATTTATGACAGAAAAGAAGAAATAATTAGAAGAAATGAAATAGTTAAAAATAAAATAAAAGAAGGAATGAGGATGATAAATAATTTAAAGGATGTCTATCAAAGAATTAATGAAATTAGATATGATGATAAAGAGATACTATCAGAACAAGTTGATACTATCATTACAAAAGTGATGGAAACCCAAGAAATACGAATTAATAAATTAATTGAAGGTAATAAAGGAAGTACAACCAGGAATAAAGGAAAATTAGAAGATATTAGAATAGACTGGGAAAGTAAAAGAGTTGAAAAGAAATATCCACCGAAATATCAAATTGAACAACTAGAAGAGTGACAAATAGAAAATTATCCAATATACTATTTGATTCAGATAAAGATGATTGGAATCAGAATACATCAGTATTTGATAAAAGAATAATAAATAAAGAACATATAATAATTATTATTGAAGATGAAAATGGAAATAAATTTGGTGGTTATGTTAATGTGAAAATTGACGAAGTTAATTGTTATACAAATGATCAAAAATCATTTTTATTTTCATTAGAATCAAAAGGAAGAATACAAGGAATGAAGAAATTTGATATTAAAGAACCAGAATATACATTTTGGTTATGTGATCAAACAAGTGATATATTGTTTACATTTGGATATGGATGGGATATTTTTGTTTATAAAGAAAATGATAAAACAAAATCATATTGTAAACAGTGTTCATTTTCATATAAAGGAATAACAAACGCACTTTGTGGAAAACAACGCCCAGAATATTTCACACCACAACGAATTATTGTAATTGAAATGAAATGATTTTTATTCATTATTATTTATTTGAAATATAAAACTAAAAAAGAATATAAAATAAAATTAATCAATGAATATGAATATTTCATCTGCCAATGAATGAAATGATGAATATAAAAATGGACATATTTCTTTCTGGTTTTATTTTATTTGAAAGAATCATATTCATTGTGTTAATTTAATAAATAATAAAAAGAAATAAGAATAAAAGATAAATAAAAATAATAAATGAGTGATAAATCATTTTGATAAAATAAGAATGAAAATATAAACAATGATATGAAGAAAAGATTTATTTATTATTTTGTTATTTTGTTGAAAAAGTCATAATAATTTATTTCAAATGATAATTAATTAACAAGGACATTATTCAATGATCAAATATTAAATATATTATTTGATTGATTTATAATGTGCAATGAATAAATAATAAATAAAGAATAATACGAAATAATTTGATTAATAAAATTAAAAAATGAAAAATATAAATGATTAATAACAAAATATTTATGAATATAACAATGATGAGTTTTATTAATAATAAAATATAAGAATTTATGAAAAGATTAATAAAAGAAATGAAGAATAATATTCAGAAATTAGATCAATTTAATTATTTGTTTTATTGCAATTTATTTTCGTCATAAATAAATATAATCAAATAACTCATAGATAATATATAATGAAATGATAAATAATAATGATGAATAGTTTTTAAATGAATAAATAATAGAAAAAGAATAAAGAAGAAAAAGGAAGAAAAAGAAGAATTGAATAAAGAAGAATGATTATACAAATATAATAAAATACAAAGAAAACATTTTATTAAAAAAGAAGAAAGAAATAATAAAAAGAAAAAACAAAAAAAAAATAAGAAATACATGAAATTATAATAAAATAATAAAATAATAAAATAATAAAATAAGAAATGAATAACAAAAAAAGAATAATTAATTTTTAAATAAAGAATTAAAGAAAATAATATAAAAAAAAGAAATTGGTTAAATTGTGTTAATATTTTGTTGTTTGTTTACTTAATCCATTTCTTGATTTTCTCAATGTTTTTAACAAATTCTTCAAATTCATAATCTTTTAATGAAATTCCTTTCTGTCCTGGTTTTAATTCTCCATCTCGTTCATAAAATTCTCTTATATCAATATATTTTGTTCCTTTAAATTGATTAAGTCTAACATATCTTTTTTCTCCTATTTGTACATATTTATCATCTTCAAATGGAACTTTTATTTCTTTTTCCTTTTTAACTTTTTTCTTACTTTCCTTTTCTTCTTCTATTTCTTCACTACTTTCTTGTTCTTTTTTCCCTTTTGTTTTATTCTCTTTTTTGTCTTTATGTTTAATTTCTTCTTCAGATTCTTCTGTTTCTTCTTTTTTGGCTTTTTTCTTGCTTTCTTTTTCAACTTCTTTATCTTGTGAATTATGTTTAGGTTTTTTGTCTGACATTCTTCAATTTCTGTGTTTTTTTGAGTTTTTTTTTCTTTTTTTATTTTTATTAATTTTATTTTTTATTTTTATTAATTTTATTTTTTATTTTTATTAATTTTATGTGTTTCTTTGTTATTTATCATTAACACAAGAACAACTCTCATCCTTCTTCTTTTTCTTATTACTCCATTCAATAATCTAACTCTTTGTTATTATTTGATTTTCATTTAACAACACCAAATAACATGTGATTAATTTGAAATGAAAAGATGAAATAATGATAAATAAATAAACAAATAAAAATAAGAATGAATAACAAAAAGAATAAAAGAATGATGAAAGATAGAAATAAGAAAATAAGAGTCTTTTCATTTTTAAATTGATTGAAGATTTTATTCAAAGATTATAAAATAAAACAAGAATATTAAAATTAAAATCTTTGTGTTTCCATCTAAAAACATGATTTATTGTTGTGTTATATCTTTATGATTGTTAAAACATTAATACTCTATTTTGTATAACAACAAATTGTATTGTTTTAATAATCATAAAATATTGATTTAATTCATTCTTTATTGACAATTTCTTCTTTTATCATAATTTTGAATTATTGTAAAATATTCTTACCATAAATTCAAGTGTTATTTGTCTTTTTTTCTTTTTAATTATTTAGTGTTTAAAACTAAATCCTAATTATCCAACTATATCTTCTAAAAGAAGAATTGAATAAGAATTCTATCATTCTCTTGTTTCTTTGATTTCTTTCTATATTTATTGAAGATATTCTTAATCAACTTTCATCTACTTCCTAAAACAAAATAATATCTGTTTCTTTAAACTCAATAAAGTCAATATAAAGAAAGAATTTAGTTATTCATGTTTTAACTCTCCTTCTTTTAACCATGACATTATCTTATTAATTAAACTAATGAATATCAAATGAAGAAATACTTAATGTTTATTTTTATCAATGAAGTTAATGAAAGACACTTTTTCTTTATTCATTTCTTTCTCAAAAAATTTTTCAATTTCCTTTTTAATTTCTTTTTTCAAAATTTTCAACCAAAAACTTGTTTTCTCTTTCATTTTCTCTTCTTCTCTTTACCGATAGAATATCTCTATATGTCTCTTCATTTCTTCAAAGTATTTCTCATACTTTTTTAAATCCATTTCAACTCTTATCTCTCCTATTCTCTCTTCTTTTCCATCATGATATATTTCAATTTCTACTATTCCATTCCCATCAACTTTACATTTAACTGTCATTTCATATCTATTTGATATCTCTCCTGGTATTCCTTTAATCGTTACAGACTCGACAAACTCATCATTTTCTATATAAGAGGAAGTCCCTCTGTAAATTGAATAAACTGCATATGTTTGGTTTTTTTTCTCTGGAAGAAACTTCTTTATTGACGAATGAGGAAGCTTATCTCCAGCTTTGATAAAAGTATCTAATCTCTTTCCTGATACTTCAAATCCAATATCAAATGGGACAGTTTCGTATAAATTAAAAATTTTTATTTGAGTATTCTTTGAAGCTTCAAGTGCTGCTCCTTTGGCTACAGATGTTCTGCGATCAAATTTGCATTCTGCCATTTTTTTTGAGCTGAACATTTTTGATATCCTATCTCTGACGCATGGAACTAAACAACTTCCACCAACAGGAATAACCAAATCAACTGTTTTTTCATTAAGTCCTGCTCGTCTCAAAACATCTAGAACACAATTAGTAAAATCATCCATTATACTTACTTCATTACATCCCTCTTGAAATTCTTCTTGACTGATACTAATATCAGGTACTATTTCATCATCATTTAATATGTCGTTATCTATTAAATTTTCTAAGTTTATACTAACGCTGCCTTGTTTTGATAATTCAATCTTAACTCTTTCAGATTCTTTTTTAAGACGAGTTAATCTCTTACTTTTTTTATTTATTTCTTCTTTTGTATCTTTTTCAGTTTTCTCCCAATAATAATCTTCAACTACACCAAAATCGATCGCTTTTTGTTTAATAATATCTGAAATAACTTTATCAAAATCATTACCCCCTAAATTCTGATTTCCACCATTAGACAAAACTTTGATACCATGTTTTTCAATAAAACAACAACACACATCTAATGTCCCTCCCCCAAAATCTATAACAATAACCTTTTCTCCTTCTTTAATTTGAAACTCGTTCTGATAGGCAATAATAGTTGCAGAAGGTTCATTTAAGATACTAACTTCTTTAACTCCAGCTAACCTAACTGCCCTTTCAGTAGCAAGTCGTTGACTGTCATTGAAATTAACAGGTACAGTAACAACAACTCTATCTATTATTGGGTTGGACTTAGTTCCTTTTACAACATCTATTAATGCCCTTACTAGAAAACAAGAAACTTCTTCAGCAACAAAGACCTCATTCTCTTGGGTTAATGGATTATAAATTGAAAGTGCTGACATTCCATACTTCTCAACAACGTCAAAAGACCATAAGCTCCTTTCCCAATCCTTAATCTCATCAACCTTTCTACCAACTAATCTTTTAGAGTCATACCCAACACAATGAGAGTTAAAGTCATTCTTTGCTGATTTTCCTACAACAACACCTGAGCCCTTCACAACATGTGAAAGAGAAATCCATGAAGGTATATAGTCCTCACCATTATTTAAAAGTATTTTTGGTCCACCACCTTCTTCAACACAAGCAACGTAACAACAAGTAGTTCCTAAATCAATTCCGACACTAACTACTTTTTGAGAAGACATTACTGGATTAAATCTCTTTTAATTCTTTTTTAGTGGAGAATGAATTTTTTAAAAAATAAATGAAACATCATTCTTAAAAAAGTTAATAATTTAAAAAAATCCTAAAAAAAAAAATCAAAAAATAAAAAATAACAAAAAGAAAAACAGTTTTTAGTTATTGATGGAAAATCTTAATCTCTGTGAGTTCTTCTCTAAAGTTGGGTCTTGTCGTCATGGAGACATTTGCGAGAAAGTTCATATCATCCCACAGTCAAGCGTTACCATTTTATTACCACATGTTTGGCCAGCACAACAAGTAATCACACCTCAAGACCAAGAACAATATGAACACTTTTTTTTTGATCTGTACACACTCTGTTCAGGGTTTGGCCAGGTTGTTGATATGATTGTTTCAGAGAATCAAGCACCTCATCTTAAAGGAAATGTTTTAGTTAAATTTGCTACTGAAGCTATGGCTGCAGAAGCAGTAAAACACCTTCAAGGTCAGTTATTTAGTTCTGTAGTATTAAATCCAAGTTATGTTGGAATTATTGATTTAAAAGAGTCAAGATGCAAACAACATGATATGGGTGTTTGTCCTAAACACAGTGGATGTAATTATCTTCATGTTTTACCAATTCCCAATCAATTTGCTTCACTTGAAAGTTATGGGTATCCTTCGACTTTGGTTAAAAGAGAAAAACGTCTTTCTTGGGAAATACCTCAACCACAACAAGAAAAAAATGATGAAAAATCTCGTCGAAGAGGCAGAAATAGAGAAAGAAAAAGGAAGGATAGTGGGAGAGAATATAAACAAGAAAGGATATCTATTGACTTAGAGTATCAAAGAATGGATTATCAAGAACAGTGCTCATTGATTGGAACTTATCCACCACCTAATGTTCCTACATATACAGATATTTATAAAATGCCATAATAAATATTTTATTCTAGCAATTTCAATCATTTTTAAAAAAGTTCTAAGATTTAATTATAAGATTTCTTAGTAATTTTAAAACAAAAAGAAAAAAGAAGGGTTCTTCAAGGAATTTGATAAAAATTAATCTTCAATGATTATTTAATTATTAAAAAAGAATTAAAGAAAGAATATGATAGATAAATTAAACAAATTAATAAAATGAGAAAGGGTAAATATTTATAATAAATAATGAATGAAAGATGAAATGATAAAGGGAAGAAAATATAATAATATTAAAAAAAATTAAAAAGAACTTCATAATATAGTAGAATGTCTCATAAACAAATATATACCCCATTAACACTACTATCAGATGAATCAGGAGATCTTGTACAAGGTGTTATTTATATATGGAATTTTATTAACGAGTTTAAAAAAGAAATTGAGATAGAAGATTCATCATTTAAATCACTTGTAACAGCACTGTATTATGAGGACGTTTTAAAAGAAGATTGGACAACGATAAAGTTATATAAATTTTTAATTCCTTTAATATTTCATTATCAAGAATTATATTGGTTTGAAAGAATGGGTATGCCAATTAATAAAGTTACTATACCAGGATTATTATGTATTATATTAGAAAAAGAAGGAACAACATTTTCATTAAATGCAATGCAATATGTAAAACACTCTTATTTATCTTATATGATACAACCAAGAGTTAAAGTTTCAGTGATTGTTAAGTTAATTCAACTATTTTTAAACACAAAAATAGGTAAAAAAATAGTTCAAAATAAACATCAAACAAAAATTATAGGAATTGATAAAATGTGTAGATATTTTATGTATATTAATAATTATCTTATTATTGAAACAAGTGAGTTAAATTGGATGTTGGTTGATACTGAATTTAAAATGAATAATTTAATTCAATTTTATGGACAAAGTAAGAGTTTAAGAGAAATAGAATTAAGTAAACATTTAATAACAATTAAAGATACTATACATTTAGAACAAAGTCTTTATCAAGAATTTGGTATTAGAACTTCTATGATTGAAGAAAATCAATGTAAATCAATTGATTATAAAAATTATTCAAATCCAACTAATCTATTAACTTCAGAATCAATTACAGTAAAAGAAATTACAATTCAATTAATTCAAGAAATTAATGAGTTCTTAGAAACATTAAAAAATAGTATTGAAAAAAGACAAAAAAGAATTAAAGGAAGTTCAAATATCATTAATATTATTAGTGGATTAAAATTTATTCCTTCAAAAGACATAAATAATCTAGTTCCATTTATTAATACGGCTCATTCAATTCTATTAAAAGTTATTCAAAAATTACCAATTTGTTATCAAGACGAGTTATATTATAAAAAAATTATTCAATTTGTTAATAAAGAATCATTAACTTCTGCTACAGTATCAACAACCCAAGTCTTATTTTATTTAACTCAAAGGGTTGTTGATTTTAAACATGTAACAACAAGGTTAGATCAATCTTCATATGAGGATATTAGTTTCTCTGATTTTGATTATGATCTTGAAGAGTCTTCTCAAGAGCCAATGGAATCACTTACTGATATTATTAATTCTGAAGAAGATAAAAAACCAATAACAAAATCTACTAGGACTAAAAAGGATAATAAAATGGAAGAAGAAAATGTTGGAGCTATTATAATTGAAGATGGAATAAGTGAAGAAAGTGATACTTCATTACAAGAGTATGAAGGAGATGATGATAATGAAAGCAAAGAAGAAAATGAAGAAGATGACAATGAAGAAGAAGATGATAACGATGAAGAGAGTGATGATGATAAAATTAGTGATGATAGTTCTAGTGAATCAAATACAAAAAGAAAAAAGATTGTAAAAAGATTAAAAAGAAAAAAACAACGAGAAAATAATAGTTCTTCATCATCATATTAAATCGAAAGTAATATATTTCAATAGAAAAAGAATACAAAAAAGAATTAAATTGTATCAATTTATTGTTTTGAATGATTATTAAAATTTTATTTTGTTTGATTAAATTTATCATATAATTGATGAGCTGTTCCAATAGAAATAATAATATTAGCTTTAGAATAATATAGATCATCTAATTCAATGTTTTGAATAATTGTATCAAGTAGAATTGCTTTTCCAATTGAGTTATTTCGAGCTAATGTAGGAAAATTAATACTTGTAAAATGAACATGAAAATGCCAAAAAGATGGATGATAATGACAATAAATAACAATTTCTTCTTCTTTTAAACTAGTTACTGAATTTATATATTTTAATACTTCAAAACGCATTCGTTTTAATAAAGGAAGATGACATTGACGTAAAGATCTAATAGAAAGAATAGATGGGTCATTAGAAAAACAAATACCATAAAACAAATTCATATCTTTCATATTCCATTTTACATCAGGAACTAAAAAGAATCCATTACCTTTAAGTAAAGGTTTAGTAATATCATTTGAATAATCATTGATCCATTGTAGAGTTGAAGAAGGAATAGTAGAGATATAAGGAAGAGTGTATTGTTGGTATAATTCAGGTGTTTCTAAAAACAATTTGTATTGTTGTTTTTTATATTTATTAATTTCTTGAATATTTTGTGGTTTCATTACATTAATTTCATAACTCGTTTGTTGTTTATCTAATTTTATTAATTTATTATATTTAATTGAACTTACAGTTTGTGTAACAATATCTTTACTTGGTTCTTTTTTAATTAGTTGAATTAATTTATTTGCTTCATCAATTCCAATTTGTGATTTAATAATGCAAAATATACTTTTTTCATCTTTAAGAAGAGTAATTCCTTTAGAATCTTTGAGGTCATTTAACACAACTATATTTTCAGTCATTATCAAACAAATAGGTTTAGATGAAATTAAAAATTCTCATTAAAAAGTCCATTGGGTTTTTTATAATTCAAAAAGAAAAAAGAATTTTAATATTTTCTATTTTACTATTTAGTTTCTATTTAAAATAAGTTTATTTTGAATTAAGAACTTGACTATTACTTTTTATTTAAATTCCCCCTTCATTTATTTAATGAATAACTTCACTTTTTATAATCCAGTTAGATTGGTTTATGGAAAAGGTAGTTGTGAAGAAATTGTTAAACAGCACCTTATTCCTGAAGGTGCTAGAATTATGATGACATATGGTGGTGGGTCAATTAAAAAAAATGGAATTTATGAAGAGGTATTAAAATATGTTAAACCATTAATAGAGTTTGGAGGAATAGAACCAAACCCATCACATGAAACTTGTACTAAAGCAATTAAACTTGCTAAAGAAAATAATATTAATTTTTTCCTTGCTGTAGGAGGAGGATCAGTTATAGATGCTACTAAATACATTGCACTTGCTATGGAACATACATACTCAAATGATACATATGATATATTAATGAAAGCTGGTACATTTAAATATAACCCAGCTAAAGCAAAAATTGGTGTCATTTTAACAATCCCAGCTACTGGATCAGAAATGAATCCAGGATTTGTGATTTCACGTCATTCTTCTAATGACAAACGAGCAGCTGAAGATGATAGTTGTTATCCTCTCTTTGCTATTGTTGATCCATGTCATTCATTTACCTTACCAGACAACCAAATTAGAAATGGGTTAATTGATGCATTTGTTCATGTTTATGAACAGTACATTGGACATTATCAAAAAAATCCTGTAATTGATGGAGAATGTGAAGCAGTTATGAAGAGTATTATTAAAGTTGCACCAATAACATTAAAAAATCATTATGATTATCAAACACGAGCTACTTTTTGTTATGCTGCTACAGTAGCTTTAAACTATTCTTTGACATGTGGTATTGATCAATGTTGGGGAGCCCATAGAATTGGACATGAAATTACAGCATATTATGGACTTGCACATGGAGAAACATTAGCAATGGCTATGCCAGGAGTAATGAAATTTCATAAAGAAAAGAATAGACAAAAGTTAATTCAAATGGCTGAACAAGTTTTTGGAATTAAAAACGCACAACCAGAAGATGCTATCACTGCTTCAGAACAATTTTTTAAATCTATTGGAGCAAAAACAAGACTATCAGAATGGGGATTTGGTAAAGAACATTTTAAAGAAATTTCTGATAAATTTGATTCTAGACCATGTGGAGTTTATAAAGATATTGATACTAAAGGTTGTCTTACTATTTTAGACACTCTTTATTAATTTAATTTAATTCTTTAATACTTACTAGATATTTTCATTTGGATTTAAGAAAATAAACTAAAGAAAACTTATTTAAAATATATTTATTGTATATAAACCAAGGATAATTAAAAGAAAGATATTTCTTACTAAGAAAGCTAATAAACAAAGAAGACCTATTCTCTTGTTTATGGTTACTATTAAGTAATTACTTCGTGATAAAATAAATGCAAATATCCAACAAATAGAAAAGATAAACCCAGTTCCAACAAGTACATAGAATATTATCTTATATCTTTTTACTACTTTGTTTTCACTTGGATTCATTAAAGGTACATTGTCCATGTTATAAATGACTCTTTTTTGAAACAAAAAAAAGAACTAAAAACTATAAATTATAATATTTTTATAATAATAAATTATTTCATATTTTTTTTATTAAACCCCAAAAAAAGAAAAATTATTTTTTGTTTTTTTTTAATTTTGTGTTATTTGAAGAGAACTTGAAGGAAACTAAAAAATTATAGTACTAATGAGTGAAAGTAACTATGTATTTAGACGGGTAAAGTTACCAGCAAGAGGAGATAAACTCAGTTCTCCTTTTCAAAAATTTGACACCTCTGTGCCAAAGAAACAACTGACTGTTGTTGGAAAACAAAGTGGATTAAATAAAAACATTAAAACGAAAGGTGGTATTACTGCAGCAGATCTTCAAAGTGCAAAATTATCTGCATTACCGCCAACAAATTATATTGATGAAAAGTTCAAAGAGATTTCAGCATTATTTGATATTTCACCAAATGAATCAAGTGAATTATCATATGAAACTAAATGGTTACTTCTTCAAAGACACAGTCCTGATGCTTCTCAAAGTAAATTAAGAAATGCTACATTTGCAGTTTCTTCTTTAAGATGTGAACCAACACCGACATTGATTGAATCAATTATTGTTTTTTTAAGAAATGAAAAATGGTCATCACAATTTATTGAGGCAGATGGTGTAGAAGCATTAATTGATGCATTAACTTCTTCAATGAATGGATCAGAAAAAAAGAATGGAGCTGAGGTATCAAGAAATTGTCTTAGGGCACTAAGAGTTATTGCACCCATAGCAGAAGATAGAGTAGTTAAATCAACAGTATGTGACTTATTAATGAAATGTTTGACAGTTAATGTAGCAGATGAAAGAATTAGAACTGAAGCTACTATGTTATTATGTTTAATTTCTAATAAGAAGAAAGGAACAGAAGAAGTTTTAGCTGCAATTGATAAAGTTAAAGGTAAAGAAGGTCGGTTTAAAATTCTTGTAGAATTATTTGGAAAAACTGATGACAGTGAATTAAAAGCAACTATTGCCGCTATGTTCTCATATTTAACAAATAATGCTGACGATATTTTTACTCGTATCTCAAGACGTGCAGAATTAACATTAAGTGGGTTTGATGAAAAGTGTAATGGAGAAAAGTCTAAAGCATCACTAGCAATGAGCAAAGATGTCTCTGATATTTTAAACCAAATTGGAATATATGAAAAGTTAAGAAGAGAAGATGATGCTAAAATGAAAGAAAGATTTAAAAATATTCCAATATTAAGTGTAGAACATACTGATGAAAAACTTAGAGAAGTATTAGAACAAGCAAGAGCAGAAATTTATTATGTTCAGATGTTAAAAGAAATTGAATTTCTTGTTGGAACTGATTACAGTAAAAATAAAAATGAAACTATCTTGCAACAAAAATTAGTTGTAGCTACTAGATTTATTAGACAACTTGGTCTTTATTCATATGAAAATGATCAACATAATACCATCGAGTTTAATGAACATTCAATAGATATTAATTCTTTAGTCTCAGGAGCTGCAGACTGTCTTGGAATGGCAAAGTTATTGGAAGAAAATGCTACGTTAAAATTAAATGGAGGAGTAAAGAAGACAAAAATTGATGATGAAGAGAAAGAGAAATTAATTCAACAAAAAATGGAAGAAATGAAAAAACAGTCTTCTTTGATTGCTGAAAATGAAGAAAAAGTTACATTAAAGTTAAAAGAAGTAGAAGAAAAAGAAAAAAAGATCGCCTTGTTAGAATCAAGCCAAGCTGCTTTAGATGGGCTTAAAGTCAAGTATGATGAACTTAATGTGCAGCACAATAACACAATGGAGGTTATGAAAATTCTTACTAAAAATCCTAAATTAGTTGATCACTTAAAAGCTGTAGGTGGAGTGTTTGCTTTTAGTGAAACCGCAGTTCAAATAGCAGATAAGAGTCAAGAAGAAGTTGTTAACAAGGAAGATTTAGACCGATTAAAGGATGCTGTTCTTAAGTTGTCTCCAAAAGGTGTTGCAGCACCTCCTTCTAGTACACCAACTGCAGCACCCCCTCCTCCTTCTGGAGTTACTTCAGTCCCACCCCCTCCTCCTCCTCCTGGAGTTACTTCAGTTCCACCCCCTCCTCCTCCTGGAGTTACTTCAGTCCCACCACCACCTCCTCCTCCTGGAATGCCAGGTATGCCACCCCCTCCACCTCTTCCTGGAGTACCAGGCATGCCACCACCCCCACCTCCTCCTGGAATGCCGGGCATGCCACCTCCACCTCCTGGAATGCCAGGTATGCCACCTCCACCTCCTGGAATGCCAGGTATGCCACCTCCACCTCCTGGAATGCCAGGTATGCCACCTCCACCTCCTGGAATGCCAGGTATGCCACCACCTCCTCCTGGATTTGGATTTAGACCACCTGGAGCACCAGCACTTAAAGTTCAAACAACATTAAGTAAATTAAAGCAGCCAAAGAATAAGTTAAAAGCTGTTCAATGGCAAAAAATACCAGAAAGACAATTAAACAATACTATATTTAGTAAAATGGAAGGGGACGTTGCTGTTAGTGAATGTTTTGATGACTTAGAGGAAATGTTTAAACAAAAAGAAGTTGTGGTAAAAAAGGAAGACACTAGCAAATCAAATAAAATTCAGTATGTTGGTATATTTGATGGAAAAAAATCACAAAACATTAATATTATGTTGAACAAATTTAAAGGAGTATCTGTAGAAACAATAATTGACAATATCAATTCACTAGACATGACTTTGTTTGATGAAGTCTCATTAATAGAAGGTCTCAAAAATGCACTTCCAGTTGCATCATCAGACAAAGATGAACCCGGGTTATTAAAAGATTATTATGAACACCCTGAAAAGTATGTTGGAAAACAATTAGATCCATCTGAAATATTCTCATACAAATTAAGTCAATGTTCTAATGCAGAGAAGAAATTAGATGTTATGACGAAATTACTTCAGTTCCCAGGTAAATTTGATGATTGTTCTCGCAATGTAAAAACATTATTAACAGCATCAACACAATTATGTGAAAGTAAATCATTCTTAAAACTACTTGAAGTAATTTTGATCATTGGTAATTATATGAATAAAGCAAGTAAAAAGCCAATTACTTGTGGATTTAAAATGAGTGTTTTAGGGAAGTTAGCAGATACAAAGTCTAATGATAACCAAAAGAATTTAGTTTATTTCTTATGTAAATATATTCATGAGAAACATCCAGATTTATCTCATTGGATGGAAGAGGTTGAAGCAGTTGTACCAGCAGTACGTGTTATGGGAAGTGAAGTTGAGTCAACATTTGCTGATTTAAAAAAGACAGTTGCAGGATTTGATGCAACCATTGCTCAATTACAAAAAACACCAGGAAATGAAGGATTTGTTGCAGAATTATCACAACTTAATTCAGGGTATTCAACCAATATGTTAGTCCTTGAAAATGATAAAAAGAAATATGATGTTCAATATTCAAAAGTATGTCAGTTATATGGTGAAGATACAAGTAAATTACCTAAAAGTGAAGACTTCTTTAAGAATTTCAAAGATTTTTATGAAAGCTATGAAAAAGCAGAACAAATGTATCAAGAAGATAAAGCAAAGGCTGAGAAAGAAGCAAAGAAAGAAGCAGAAAAGAAAAGAAAAATGGAAGAACAAGAAAGAAAAGCTAAAGAACGTGAAGCAAAGAAAAAACAACAAGAAGCCATGGTTGAAGGTATGGCAGAAGATATGGTTAAACCAATAAAGAAGGTAAAGAAAGTAAAAAAGTCTAGAAAAGAAACTATGGAAGTTGATTTTGAAAAAGATTTAGCTGAAGAACGTAAGTTGGCTCAAGACAAACCTGAAGATGAACCTGTCAAGAAAGTTAGAAAAATTGTTAAACGAAAAGTTCATAAGAAAGCTACTGTGGTTACCGAAGAAAATTAAATTAATTGAGCCATTTATTACTATAAACTTAATTTTATTTAATGAAGACTTAATTAATTATATTTTTCATTTGCTCTCAAATTATTTAAATAATTAATTAGTTTATTGGGTCTATTACAAATAAATAGTTTATTGACATTCTTATTATTATTGCAACGACATTACAACAAAGAAATTTTTATTACTTAGTGAAGGTATCAAGTTTATGTTATAATCAATATGTCATAGACCATAACTTAAACATAAAAGGAAGACAATAAACAAATATCACTTAAACCATAAAAATTATATGAACTTAGTTTTTTAACTTTTTTTAAATAATAATCTTTTGTTTATTAATTATTAATTCTATTAGTAGAAATCACTTAAGGTTAGCTTTGTTTAATTCACTAATAAGTACAAAAAACAAAGAATTGTTAAGTTTTAAAGTGATAAAAGACCTTCGTTATAGTTAGGTGTAGTGGTATAAATAGTGTTTAACAGGTTAGTCATTTAAACAAAGAAGTAATAATAATTTATAATATAACGAACAATCTTTAAGTGTTTTCTTTTATTTAACATCCTAAGAATAGGGAAGGTCACCTTTTTATAACAAAGAGAAGTCTTATTAAGTGCACCAAAGAATTTATCTCAATAATACGGAAGATATGAAGTAGTTTTCAGTAAGGAACTTAGAACAAATAAAACTTATTTGTAGATAGGAAAAAATCCACAAAAATAATCGTTTAAAATATCTCAAAAAAGGCATTCAAACAAAGCAAATCATTGTATAAGATTTATATTTTGTGTTCTTTTTTAGTTTAGAGATAGCAATATATTTAGAATAGAGAAAGATATAAATAGTATAAGAAAAAGATCTGAAAGAGAAGGAAAATGGGAATAAAATGAATGGAGAAAATTAGAATGAGTTTTCTATAAAAAGAGAGTAAATGTACCAAATAGATATTTTATATCAAATAATAAAAAGAAGGAATAGATAACATTTAAAAAATACTGAAAAATAACTGAAATGTAAAATTATATCACCAAATAAAAATAGGAATCAAAACAAAAAAGTTTGATCAATTGGAACTAAGGAAACTAAGAAATTTGATTAAATGACCGCCGAAGTTAAAGTAATTGTTATTGGAGATACAAATGTTGGTAAAACTTGTTTATTGTTAACATACACAACAAATAGTTTTCCTGATTCTTATGTTCCAACTGTATTTGATAATTACACTGCTCCAATTTCGGTGGAAGGAAAAGCCATTCAAATGAACCTTTGGGATACTTCTGGTTCTGATGACCTTGATGAGATGAGACCTTTAAGCTACACTGATACTGACTGTTTTATGATCTGTTTTTCTATTGCAGAGGAAGATTCATTTGAACGTATCAAAACTAAATGGGTTCCAGAAATCAGAGAACATTGTCAAAGTGATGACCCACGTATCATATTAGTAGGAACAAAATGTGATATTCGTGATAATCAAAAGTTAATTGATACATTGAAAAAACAAGGAAAAGACCTTGTTAAAAAAGAGTCTATTGAAATTATGGCAAATGAAATTGGTGCAAAAGGATTTGCAGAATGTTCAGCAGCAAATCAAGTTTGTTTTTATTTTGAATTTCTCATAAAGAAATAAACCAATTTTAATAAAATGAATAGAATGGATTAAATGAAGTTTTTGAAATGGCAGCAAAAGTGGCACTTGGAATGGAAGATGAAACAAGAGATAAGAAAGATAAAAAAGACAAGAAAGATAAAAAAGATAAAGAAAAAAGAAAGCATAATGGTAGTATCTTTAAGAAGATATTTGGAAAATAATTTGTTTTCTTTATTATCATATTATTATTCTCTATCTTTGTTTAATTTCTTTTATTATTAATTTTTGTGAATCATTATCAGTTAGTTTATTCTTGTTTTGTAATAAAATTCCATATTTTTTTCTGTACTCAATAAACTTCTCTTTCATCATTACCAAATTTAATAAACAAGTTTACCTTAATATCGTTTGACCTCAGATTATCTATTTACTTGAGAAATAGATTATAAATGAAATGAGTATGATAGTATAAGAGTGAACTATTAAATATATTTTTAAAATATTATCAATTAACTAAAAATATAAATAATTAAAAAGAATATATAAAAGAATTATTAAAAAGTTATTTGCTAGGTCTAAATAGAGTTGTTCTTTGATGTTTCTTATTTATGGAGACTAATCCCATAGTTAAATTAAAGTTAAAAAATAAAGTAATAAAATAGAGCTTAAAAATAATAATAAAGAAAGAATTAATGTAAGCAGTAAATATATGATAAACATAAATTGATTAACATATCATCAAACAACGAGAAAATTAATAATAAAATTATAAATGTATTTAAATAAAATACTATATCGAAAAATAAATATAACCAATATGAAAGAATCAATGAAATATTTAATTGTTATCAATGAAATATTATGACAATGTTTATGTGTTAAAAATAAACTTTATAAGAGAAGTAAAGTGTATTAAAAAAATTGAATAAACATTTCTTAATCTGAAGAAAAAAGAATTTATTTAATTTAATATCTTTTCTTTAATTTATAGTAAATAGAAGTTTTATATTGATTTTAGAAAATATATTTCATTTGCTCTCATTAAATAAGTAAATATACATTACAGATATTAAAATATATTTAAATACAACATAATCATGTGTTGATATTTGATAAAATGAAAGATATAAATTATATTAAATGAACAATGAAATAAAACAACACCATCATATGTTACATTACTGATACATAAATACTTAATAGAGAAACAACAAATAATCAAAATAGAATAATAAGAATACAATAATTGAATGAAAAAGAAAAATAAGAAGAATATTTAATGAACAATCTATTCAAAATGATATGAAACAATTAACAATTAAATTAGATGATAAAAGACACGATAAAACAATAAATGAAATAGAATATAAAAGAGAAAATAAAATAAATATAACAGAATAAATAACAACAAAGATAATAACTAAAATGAAAGAATAAAAAACAAATAATAGAAAAGAATAAAGAAATGAATTATTACATAACATCATATTTTAATGATTTACAAATACAATCTAGTAAATATGAAGAATTACATGAATAAATGATAAATAACAATGAACAACAACTAAATGATAATGATATGATAAAAAGAAAATAAGAAATAAGAAAATAATAATAAATAAACAAAATAAACAAATGATATAACGATACATAGAAATAAAGAAAGAATAAATGAAATTAAAATAATTAACAGAGATACACATTTTTGAAGAGAATAAATTGATAATCAACATATCAAATATTTTATTAGATAAAATCAAATAAAATATAATAAATATAATAATATAAATACATGAATAGTTATAAGATTAAGAACAACAAAGAATAACAATAACATTAACAAGTTTAAATGATAATAATAATGAAGTTGAACAATTATATGAAAGAAAAGAAAATTATACATCTATTACACAAACTATAATTAAATAAATTAATATTAAATTAATTAAAAGAAGAAATAAATGAAACATAGAGAAAATAAGAATAAAATAACAATAAGAAGTAGAATAAATAAACAATAAACAATAAAATAATAAATAGAGATGATGTTAATCTCACCAGAACAATGAACAATATAAAATAAAACTAATAACACTTAATTATCTACATTTTTTATAATTAATTGTATTTTCATTTATATTTCATTTTCATTTATATCATTATTATGTGATATTATCATTAATTATGATGAAATGTTTTGTTATTTCTTATTTTTTATTATTTTTAGATTCGAAGGTAGCACGTTAGAGACACCACACAGAATCCTAAAATATTATCATCATTTAAATCTACCAGTTATGGACTGGTTATGACGTAGCGTTTGGTTAGAAAAACACATTACCCGGTACTGAAAGAATAGCAGTGTTTATTATGTACAATGATGGGATATCATTGACAATAAAAGAATGGGTATTTATAAAGATGTTATTATTACTTGTTATGATACAAGTATTATTTGATAATATAAGATTATCAAAGGAAAAAAAGTATCTCGTGGTTGATATTAAAAAGAATATTAGCCCAAAGCAATACAGTAATAATTATATATTCTCCTTAAAATAAGAAAATAAAGAAGAATTTTAAACCCATTAAAATCAAAAAGAAATTAAATAATGAATATTTAAATAATTGATGTTTAAATACTCTATTTCACATCAAAAATGAGAAAAGGAAAATTTCACAGTTCAACAACTAAAATCAAAGAATAATCCAATGGTTGAAGAAAAAACACTTTTAAAACAAAGTGAGAGATTATTTAATCTCCCCTGAGCAAGGAACAAAAGAAAATATTTCTATTAATACTTAATTATCTGCTTTTTATTTTATTGTCTTCTATTTTCTTGTTTTTATTATTGTTATTTAAAACAATAAAAATGAAATGACGCTTATTAAAATAAAAAAATGATGTGTTATAAACGTGTATTTAAGTATTTAATTATCTGATTTTGATCTGATGTTCATTAAATTAAAATGGAAGAAGTGTTGAATAACCAGTTAATTAAAGAAGTAATAGAAACACTTCCAAATATTCAACAATCAATTGATGATACTAATAAACAATATCAATATTATTTAGGATGTATTAAAAATGAAATATTTGAGAAACAAGATAATGAAACATATGAACAAGCAATTAAAAGAGGAGAAGGAATATTTGATAGAATAGATGAAATAGTTAGAAGAAGAAGAATAGTAATAGAAAAAGGACAAGAAACAGTAAATAAAATAGAAATAATTAAAAATAAAATGAACAAAATAATAGAAGAATGTAATGATGATTCAGAGGCAGTTAATGAAGCTAAGAATGAACTAATAGATAAAATCATTCACATGGAAGAAATGGATATGGAAGATAAAATTAAGAAATTAGAAGAAGAAATTAACAATATTAAAACAAAATTTAATAAAAATAAAGAAGAATGGTTTACACAATATAGTGATTATTTAGAGAGGAAGATGAGAAAAGAAGAAGATGAAGAAAAAGAGAGAAAGAAACACGAAGAAGAAAGAAAGAAACGAGAGGAAGAAGAGAGAAGAAGAAAAGAAGAAGAAAGAAAGAAAATAGAAGAAGAAGTAATAAAAACTATAAGAAAAAAGAAACAAGAAGAAATGAAACAACTAGAAGAATGGACAAATAGAAAAGTATCCAATATATTATTTGATTCAGATATTGATGATTGGAATGAGAATACATCAGTATTTGATCAAAGAATAATAAATAAAGAACATATAATAATTATTATTGAAGATACAAATGGAAATAAATTTGGAGGATATGTTAATGTGAAAATTGACGAAGTTGGTAATTATATAAATGATCCAAAATCATTTTTATTTTCATTAAAATCAAATGGAAGAATAAAAGGAATGATAAAATTTGATATTAAAAAACCACAATATGCATTTTGTTTAGATAATCAATCATATCATTGTTTGTTTGGATTTGGAGGTGGTGATGATCTTATTGTTTATAAAGAAAATAATAAAACAAAATCATATTGTAGACAGTGTTCATTTTCATATAAAGGAATAACAAACGCACTTTGTGGAAAACGTAATTTCACACCACAACGAATTATTGTAATTGAAATGAAATGATTTTTATTCATTATTATTTATTTAAAATATAAAAAATAAAACAGAATATAAAATAAAATCAATAAATAAATATGAACATTTCATCTATCAATGAATGAAATGATGAATATAAAAATGGTCATATTTCATTCTTGTTTTATTTTATTTGAAATAATCACACCCAATGGGGGTGTTAATTTAATAAATAATAAAAAGAAATAAGAATAAAAGATAAATAAAAATATAATAAAATATTTATTTTATTCTTTTTTATTTATTTTTTATTTTA
>NW_001853989.1:0-1977 GCF_000209125.1 Entamoeba dispar SAW760
CTATTATGATTATATTAAATTCTTTTATAATCATTTCTTATTTCTTTAATTAATCTCTTCTATGAGATTACTTATTCTGTTTATCTCTTATATTATTCTCCCTAAATATTATGAATACTTATTTTATTTATTATTTTATTGACAAACTGTGCTATTCTCTCATAATTTATTATTTAAACAAACGTAAATGCTATATTCTCTCTTTATTATTCCTCTCATTATATAGTAGCATTAATTATTATTAATCATCCTTATTCTCTTAATGCTTTTATGGTAATGTATGTTTATGGTTTTATTTAATGAAGCTGTAAATATGTTTATAATTTATTTTAAGAATGCTTAACATAATTAAATACTACTCAAAATAGTTTTGTTTCTCGTGGGTTTTTTGAGACCCAAAACTATTATATTATACATAGTTATTCATCTATTTGGTTAGTATAGAATTATAAATTAAATAATACAAACATTAATAATCTCTTTGTGTTTAAATAATACAAACATTAATAGTCTTTTAATATCTTGTGTAGTCTAGTAGTCTTTTAATATCTTATAATAGTCTAGTAGTCTTTTAAATCTCTTAGTCTAATAATCTATTTGGTTAGTATATTGTTATAAATTAAATAATACAAACATTAACATTCTCACCTATGTATTAGTCTAATAGTCTCTTAATATCTCTTAGCGTATTAGTCTAGTAGTCTCTTAGTAATCTTTTAATATTCTCTTAGTATATTAGTCTAATAGTCTCTTAATATTTCTTAGTATATTAGTCTCTCTTATTTTTTAATTTGTTGTTCATCCTGTATGTCTCCTTAGAATGATATTATTTCAGTTCTTAGTTCTTTTTTCACCATTTTTTTATTTTTTCTAATTTTTTTTCTCTTTTCTATTTAACCCTATTAACCCTATTCTTCATTTTTTTTCTCTTTTTTTTATTGACATGGGTTTCCACCAAGATGTCATAATTCTTCACGAAATTCAAGTATGTGTATCACACTGGGTAGTAGATTAACATACTTGAATTTCGTGAAAAATGAGACATTTTTTGGTCAATTTTCATCCTCAATTTTTTCTCTCTTTTTGTTTTTAGATTTTTCATTTTTTTTTGAATGGCCAAAAACCTCGTCATTTTTCACGAAATTAAAATCTTTGCATCTCTGATGGTCCTAGATTAACATATTTGAATTTCGTGAAAAATGAGACATTTTTTGGTCAATTTTCATCCTCACTTTCTCCAATTTTTTCTCTCTTTTTGTTTTTAGATTTTTCATTTTTTTTTTGAATGGCCAAAAACCTCGTCATTTTTCACGAAATTAAAATCTTTGCATCTCTGATGGTCCTAGATTAACATATTTGAATTTCGTGAAAAATGACATGATTTTCATCAATTTCATCCTCCAATTTTTTCTCTCTTTTCTTTTTTATTTTTTTCTTTTTTTTATCCATTGTTCATGATCATCCAAAATCATCATCATTTTTGCTACGCTTGAAATCTTTGCATTAGAATCGGTCCAGAAACACAATATTTTGAAATCGTGTAAAATGTTCTTACTTTTATCAATTTCATTTCTTCATTCAATTCTTTCTTAATTCTTTCTTCATTTTTCAATTTTCTAAATTCACTATCATTTTTGCTACGCTTGAAATCTTTGCATTAGAATCGGTCCAGAAACACAATATTTTGAAATCGTGTAAAATGTTCTTACTTTTATCAATTTCATTTCTTCATTCAATTCTTTCTTAATTCTTTCTTCATTTTTCAATTTCTAAATTCACTATCATTTTTGCTACGCTTGAAATCTTTGCATTAGAATCGTCCAGAAACACAATATTTTGAAATCGTGTAAAATGCTCTTACTTTTTATCAATTCACTTCTTTATTATTAACATCATTTGTTTATTTCTTAATTTCATTTTGTTTCATTTTTATTTCCATTTTCATCTACTTTAATCTCTAAATTTATTTTTATCTCA
>NW_001853988.1:0-1095 GCF_000209125.1 Entamoeba dispar SAW760
AAGAAAGATGAGTGAAACATATAGATATCTTGAAGAACTCAGTAGAATTGTTAAAGTAGATGAAGAAAATAGAGAGAGTATTATTTGGAATAGTGTTGAAGGGATTAAAGGAGAAGAAGATAGTATATTTTGTAATAAAAAAGGATCATTTTTAGTAGAAGAATTTGTGGGGATGTATGGAAGAGAAGAATTGGATGAAATGATGAAAAGTATTGGGAATGAGAAATATTACATAATAATAAATGATGCCATGGGATCAAGAGTAATAGAAAGTATTTATAAAAGATATTTAATGATAATTGGAACAATGAAAGAAAAAGAAATAGAAGAGAGTAATAAAATAATAACAGAGCCAATATATAAAATAATAAAAGAAGAAGAAAAAGAGAATAAAATGGAAGAAGAAAAGAAATACACAATAAAAGAAATAATTACAGGAAAATATTCAGCACATGTTATTAGTGAAATGATTGAAGTAATGAATCAATATTCAATGAATGAAAGAAATAAAGAAATAATAGAAAAAATAAGTGAATATGTAATAGATGAAGAAACACATGAAATAGAAATAGAAAGTATTCCAATTATAATTCAATTAATCAGAAATAGAATGAGTAATATTGGAAAACAAATGATTAGAATTATTAATAATAATTCAATTCCAATTAATGATCCAAATTGGTCTATAATTGTAGAAGAAAGTATTAAAGTAATGGATGATATTAATTTAAAAATGTTTAGTCAAAAATATATTACACCAGAAATAATTAATGATGGGATTGGAAATCATGTAATTCAAATATTTATTGAAAGAAGTGAAGAAATAAAAGAAGTAATTGAAAAGATAATGAAAGAAATAGATATTATTATTTCAAAGAAATATTTTATGTTAATAGTTAATGTTATGAAAAATATTAGAAAAATTGGTAATAAAAAAGAAGAAGATGAATTTATTAAAAGAATTAAAAATCATTTATGTGGAAGAGGAAATATTTTTGAAGAAGGAAGAAAAGAATGGATGAAAGGAAAAAGAGAATTTATTGAGTATGGTTATTGTATGATTCTTGAAATTTTAATTGAACAAAGAAAGAAAGA
>NW_001853987.1:0-4691 GCF_000209125.1 Entamoeba dispar SAW760
ATTTTAATATTCATTTGAATTCTCTTTCATTA
This sequence comes from Entamoeba dispar SAW760, assembly GCF_000209125.1. Taxonomy (NCBI): domain Eukaryota; phylum Evosea; order Mastigamoebida; family Endamoebidae; genus Entamoeba; species Entamoeba dispar. Next base: position 33 of record NW_001853987.1, read on the forward strand.
TTTCCATTGTTTCTTTTATTTCTTATTTGTTTTTATCTATTTCTATATCCATTATATCAATATGTATTTTTATGACATTTATGATATGATTGTATTTATTCTATCAAATGAAATAGAATAAAATAATGATGAGATAAATCATACCAATATTCATTAAAGTATTATATGAATATCAAATGTAATGTTATATAATAATTAATCAATTTTCAATACAGATAATGTACTCCCATCATTCTTCTAACATTTGCACTTCTTATTTGATAATATTTATCATTCATTTATCATGTATCAGTTATATTTTGTTGTTTCTTTTCTATCTTATGATAAAAAATAAGAATGATAAGAATATGAACAGTAACAATGAAAGAAGTGAATAAGAAAAGAAATATGAAACTACATAAGAATTAAACAATGAATTAACTGAATAATAATCTCATTTTAACTAAATAACAATCATTATATTAATTTAATGAATAAAATGAAATGACATTTATTAAAATGATAAAATAATAAATAAAATAATGTGTTATAAATATGTATTTAATTATTTAATCATCTGATATTAATCTGATATTAATTAAATTAAAATGGATGAGTTAATAAACAAGAACATTCATTTCTTTAAAGAAGAAATAGAAACACTTCCAAATATTCAACAATCAATTGATGATATTAATAAACATTATCATTATTATTTAGGATGTATTAAAAATGAAATATTTGAAATAAAACCAAATGAAACATATTCAGAAGCTATTAAAAGAGGAGAAAGAATATTTGATAGAATTGATGAAACAGAAAGAAGATGAAAACTAATAATAGAAAAAAGTCAAGAAACAATTAAAACAATAGAAATAATAAAGAATCAAATGAACAAAATAATAGAAGAATGTAATAAAGATGAAGAAATAAATAATAAAATTATTTCAATTGAAGAACTGATATGAAAAATAAAATACTATACTAGAAGAAGAAATTAATAAAGAGAGAACACATTCCAGTGATATCTAGAGAAGAAAAGAAATTACAAAGAATATGGAATTTCAACAATTAAAACACAAAAACAAACAAAATGAAAGAATATAAACAATATTCTTAATTATCAATATAATAATTAAAATATCACATATATTTCAATAATTATCATTCTTGAAAATAAATATTAATTATTGAATATGATTTTAAATTTAAAACATTCATTGTTATTGAAATGAATAGTATTTTATATTATTCTTTAATTTATCTTTCATTCAATTTTATTTACTAAATACATTCAATTAGTATTATCATTTATTTATCTGTTATTTTGACTTGAATTTTATCATTTTCATAATCTATTTGAATTTTATTCTTCTCTTTCATCATTCCACTTATTATTGATTTTGTTATTGAAGTTACTACTGTCTTTTCTATATATCGTCGCATTGGTCTTGCTCCATATGCTATTGAATATCCTGATTTAATGATTCCTTCTATTGCTGCTTCTGTCATTTCTACTTCACTTAATGGATATCTCTTTTTAATCATTTTAATCACTTCTCCCATTTGTAATTTAACTATCTCTTTTAATTCTTTCTCTGAAAGTGGTGAGAATACTATAATATCATCCAATCTATTAAGAAACTCTGGTTTAAATGTTTTCTTTACTATTTCCATTACTGTTTCTTTAACTTTTCTACTAACTTGTCCTTCTCTTTCTACTCCTTTCATTATTATTTCACTTCCTAAATTTGATGTCATAATAACAATAGTATTCTTAAAATCAACTGTTCTTCCTCTTCCATCTGTTAATCTTCCTTCATCTAATAATTGTAATAATACATTAAATACTTGTGGATGTGCTTTTTCAATTTCATCAAATAATATTACACTATATGGTTTTCTACGAATTGCCTCTGTTAATTGTCCTCCTTCTTCATATCCTACATATCCTGGTGGTGCTCCTATTAATCTTGATACACTATGACTTTCCATATATTCACTCATATCTATTCTAACTATATTTTGTTCATCATCAAATAATTCAACTGCTAATGCTTTTGCTAATTCGGTTTTTCCTACTCCACTTGGTCCTAAAAACATAAAACTACCTGTTGGTCGTTTTTCATTTCCTAATCCTCCTCTACTTCGAATAATTGCATCACTAACTGCTGTTACTGCTTCATTTTGTCCTATTACTCGTTTATGTAGTTCTTCTTCTAATTTCATTAGTCTTATTTTCTCTGTTTGATTCATTTTAGTAACAGGAATTCCTGTCCATCTACTAACTACTTCTTCTATTTGTGTTGGTGTAACTTGTAATGATATCATTGTTGTTTCTTTATTTTGTTCCTTTAATTCTTTCATTCTTTTTTCTGCTTCTGGTATTGCATAATATTTTAAATCAGCTGCTACTTCTAAATCTTTAGTACTTTCTGCTTTATGTTTCATAGCTTCTATTTTCGTTGCAAGTTCTTTCATTTCTTCACTTCCTCCTTTTTCTTTTTCATAATTAATTCGTAATTTTGTTAATTTCTCTTTATTTTCACTTAATTCTTTTTCAATTTCTTGTAGTCTTTCTTTAATCATTTTATTATGGTCTTCATCACTTTCTTTAATGTCTCTTTCTAATGCTATTTTCTCTACATTTAATTGTGTTTCTCTTCTTTCTAATTTATCTATTTCTTCTGGTTGTGAATTCTTTTGTGTAAATAATGTAGCACATGCTTCATCAACTAAATCAATTGCTTTATCTGGAAGAAATCTTCCATTGATATATCTTTTACTTAATGTTGCTGCTGAAACTAATGCTGAATCGGTAATTGTTAATCCATAATGATTTTCATATTTCTCTCGTATTCCTCGAAGAATATATAATGTATCTTCTTCACTTGGTTCTTTTACATAAACTTGTTGGAATCGTCTTTCAAATGCTGGATCTTTTTCTACATATTTTCTATATTCTTCTAATGTTGTTGCTCCAATACATCGTAATTCTCCTCTTGATAACATTGGTTTTAAAATATTAGCTGCATCCATTGCTCCTTCTCCTGTTGCTCCTGCTCCTAATACTGTATGAATTTCATCTATAAATAATATAATAGGTATTTTACTTTCTTTAACTTCTTTTATTACTGCTTTTAATCTTTCTTCAAATTGTCCTCTATATTGTGCTCCTGCTATTAATGCTCCCATATCTAATCCAATAACTCGACATTGTAAATTACTTGGAACATCTCCTTTAACGATTCGTTGTGCAAGTCCTTCAACTACTGCTGTTTTACCTACTCCTGGTTCTCCTATTAATACTGGATTATTTTTTGTTCTTCTTGATAAAATACGAATAACTCGTTTAATTTCTTCATCTCTTCCAATAATTGGATCCATCTTTCCACTTTCTGCTTGTGCTGTTAAATCATTTCCATATTTCTTTAATGCTTCATATTGACTTTCTGCTTCTTTTGTTTCTACACTTTGTCCTTTTCTCATTTCTGTTATTTTTTTGTTAAATTCTTTCACATTAATTCCACTATTTCCTACTATTGTACTAATTTCTTTCTCTTCCATTAATGACATTACAATTACATCTATTGCAAGATATGAGTCTCCCATTCTTTTTTGTTTCTCTATTGCTCTTCTTAATACTTGTTGTGTTGTTGGATGAAGTCCAATATCAACTGGTGGTGGATTTTGAACTGCAATTTTATTCATTGTTTCTTTTATTTCTTTCTTTAATTTATTAACATCACCTCCCATCATTTCAACTATTCGGATAACAATATTTGATTCTTCTTCAACAATTGCTTCCATCATATGAATTGGCATAATATATGCATTTTTTCTTTCAAATGCTATTTCTTGTGATTCTTTGAACATTTGAACAGTTGCATCTGTCCATTTGTTTGGGTCCATGTTTTGTTTCTAAATGCTTGTTATTTGTTCAAGTTCCTTTAAATACTTAATGAGGATGATGTGATGACTTGTTGTTGTGTTGGTTGTTATTCATATTTTGTTATTCATATCAACGTGGAATAACGTGGTATCATGTCATCAAATAATAACATAATTTAATAACAAAAATGAAATAATATCACAAATATCAATGACTATGATGATTTAATCATTGAATGAACATTAAACATTCAAAATAAATGAATGATTTAATTATTTTATCAATTGTTTTACAACAAAACATTTTTCTGGTATTCTTTAATTCTTCTTTTCATCCATATCCAAATGATGTAATTGTTAATAGAATGTTGATGTTTGTTAATGATGTACATTTGAAGAAACTGTCATATCCTAATTCACTAACTGTTGATGGTAAATTAATTGATGTTAATGAAAAACATCCTCTAAAACATTTATCTTTTAATTTTCTGACAGAATTAAGTATGGTAATTGATTTTAATAATGAACACTAACAAAAACATTTATTTCCTAATTCACTAACTGTTGATGGAATAATAAATTCATTATATCTTCTTTATATTTCTTTTTCATTCATTCTTTTTAAATTATTAATTTCAATTGATGCCTTATTTTCTGTTTTTACAAATGTCCTATCTTCACTAACGAATTGTACATTTTCTTATTAATTAATGTTAATGATGAACATTCATAAAAATGTCTGTTTTATATTTCACTAATTGATGATTGTATATTAATTTCTTTCATACC
>NW_001853987.1:4791-6257 GCF_000209125.1 Entamoeba dispar SAW760
ACTAACTCTTTAATTCATCTTCATTTATACTTTTGTTTGAATGTTCTGAAGAATATCTTTATAACTGTTTCATGAACTGAAATAGTTATTGTATTTGTTTCAGTTCAATTCGTATTTTCATTCAGTTTATTAGACATTGTTCATTTTCTTTTCTTATTTGTTCTACCAATCTTTCTACTTCTTTGTTAATAGATGTTTTATTTAGTTTATTCAACTTTCTTACTTCTCCTAAATATTATTTATCTCTTCGGTAATTGTGTTTTTTGAATTTAGTACTTGTATAGATGCATCATTTCTCTTATTTTACTTTCTAATTTATTAATTATTTTATTGTACTTATTTTTTATTTCTTTAGCTAATTTATCATGTTTACTTTCTAATTCTTTACTTTGGCTTAAATTAAATCTTTTAACCAGTTTGTGTTATAGTAATTGTGTTTGGTTATTTGTAAGTAAACTAATTTAACTTTCAACTAGACATAGTGATATCTCCAAAGAAACAAGTTTTTGTTTTATGTTTTCTCATTCAGATAAGTTACTTTCATATGTTGTATTCATTTTCTGATTTTGACTATTTTTTTAGTTCTATTATTTCATTTTCAGTTCACTGTTAAATATTTTCATTTTCTTTGTTGTTTCTTATTTTATAACAAGTATTCTGTTTCATTCATTTGTACTCATTATTACTATATTACAACACTGAAACTTTTTGTTCTCATTGATACAATCAATTGGTTTGGTTTTGTTCATTCTTCATTTGTTCTCTCTATTGTTTATTATCAAAGTCATCAATAGCATATTAAATTATTCAACAAAAAGAATAAATGTTAATTATAATAATAAATACAATGGAAGATAACAACAACCAACAGAAGAATAACAAGAATGTAATAATCGATCAGTCTGTGTCACTAATCTTGATCCAAATACTACTAAAGAACTACTCCAACAACTCTTTCCACTGTTGGAAATGTTTTTTTAACACTTTCCATTAACAAAAAGTGAAGGTGTCTAAAGAGTGTGCGTAGATTGAATTAGATTTAGTTGAAACAAGAGAACGAGTAGTCAATAATTTAAGTGGTACAAAAATATGTGAGAATTAAATTAATGTTACAACCAAACGTACTAATATCAAAGATTATAATAAAAGAAGTAGACCAAGCAATAAATTAATTAAAACTTTCATAACAGTTTTACGTTGAACACGAGGAATGAGAGGAGGGTATAGAAGAAATAACAATGAATTTAAGATAATAATAAAGAAAAGAATATAATTGAAAAGAAAATAAAGAACAACAAAAGTTGATATTTATTTCATTTTAGTATTTATTTAATTGTTTTGTTTTGTTAATATAAATATAAATAAATATAAAATAATAATGAAATATAAAAATATGAATTAAATAATAAATCGTTATATTATTCATATCATATCATTTTAATTCTTTCTTCTCTTTCTATTGTTCT
>NW_001853986.1:0-8756 GCF_000209125.1 Entamoeba dispar SAW760
CAGACTCTATCAATAAAATAAAACGTTATATAAATCTTTCATTTATTTAATTGACCAATTATTAGTCTATGAACTTGGAAATCTGGAAAATATTCAAAATCAACTCCTATATCTTGAATAGCCTCTCCAAGAGAACTATTACAGGTATTCCCATAATCATTTAGATCTTCACATAAATATAATCCATTTCTTAAAATTAATTTATATGGACTTATTGCCTTATAATTAGATGGAATTACTGGAGTACAAGGTAGTGATGAATCAATAATTTTTAAGTCATTGTCTTTCATACAAAACTTTATTGGAGATCTTATTTGTTCATATTCATTAAAAAATATAATAGTTTTATAATATAACCCCAAAATAACATTTGAATTAACAAAGAGTATAATAACAATATCTTTCCTATATTGTAAACATGGAATTATATACTTTATTTCATATGATAAATAATCAGAATCAAAAAGGAGTTTCATATGTTCTATTTCTTTTTTTAATTTCCTTTCAATTTCATTCATAAATTATTAATTTATTTTATATTTCTTAGTTTTATTTTGTGTTCTTCATATAGTTATTTTTAATTAATATCAAAAAGATATTCCTCAGATTAAGACATATTTGACATCAGTTTTTCAGACGAAAGATGGTTTAATGTAATCATCATTGGTATTATTTAATAAAATATCTTTCTTTTATTAAATAATAAAAATTAAAAATAAAATTATGGAATTAATGAAATATTATTTTTAAGAAAATAAATAAAAGAAATTATAAAAAAAAAATAACAAAAAAAAAACAAGAATAATATTTTATTGTTTAGGATATAAACCAAAGAACAATGAACACATATCTTTGATTTGACTTTCCTTATTTATTTCAAAATCTCGATCACATTCTCCATTTGGTTCAGCAATATAAATCGAGAAGTCATTAGCATTTTTACCATTTAATTTAATTCCATTTCTAAATGCATAAATTAATACCTCATCAATAAATCCACCAACAGTTCCAGTTTCATCATACTCAATTTTAAGTTGAATTGTTTGATAAAAAACAGTATAAATTTTACCAAGTTTTTTTCTAGGTGAAGCTATAATAGTTTTACCTTTATTTTGTCTTGGAGATAATTGAGGTTTAGTTATAATTTCATCATCTTTTTTTCTTTTAAATAAACTAGATTTATTGTTAATAGATGTTCTTTGTTCTTTTTTAATTTCACGTTCTTTAGAAATATCTTTGGTATGAGGAACAACGGTAATTGTTTGTTTAGTAGAAGAGTCTGAACTACTTTGATACCTTCCTTTTCCAATTAAAACAAAACTATCTCCATAAGTACTAATATTAGAATTTAAAATAACACCAAAATCATCATCGGGAACACCATTTTCATCAGCCATTTTAAATTCGTAATTATTTAAATCTTTAGACAATTCGAATTCAGTACCACTAAGATTATATTTTTTATTTCTTTCATCAATAACACTATTTAAAAATTCTTCAACAGTTGTATTATCTTTATATCCATATCTTGCTGTACTTCCTTCCATTTTTTTTATTTTAAAAAATACTTTTGCATTTTTTGTATTAAGAAAAGCAGACATTCCATTATTACTATTATTTAAAACTCTACGGTGTTTCTTTACTTTATCAAAATAATCAGGATTGTCTACAAGCACAAAATGTGAACTTCCCATTTCTCCTATTTTAGATGAGTATTCAAGTGGTGGAAGGTCATCATCTGCTATTCCATTTTCGTCACTAATTCTTAATAAATATGATTCAAATGTCTCTCTTAAAAATAAATTATTTGGATTCTCTTCTTCTAATTGTTTATTTACTTTACTAATTGTTAATTTAATAAATTGTTCAATACTTGTATTAGGAGATGATGAAAATGAATATTTTGGTATTACAAAATCTCCAGTAAAATGAATGAAATACGTTTTAAATTGAATTCCTGTTTTAACTCTTCTTGGATTTGGTAATCTTGGAATTGGTTGAACTCGAAACAAAAGATCAATCTCTTTTTCTGTTTGTTTCTTTTGTTCAACTCCTTCTACTTTTTTATCATTTAATACTATACTCTTTTTCTCTTTTTCTAATACATTTTCTAATATATTTTCAAAATCGTTTAATGAAACTAAACACTCTGTTTTTGTCATTAAAATATTATTCTTTAAATTTAATCGATTCATACATTCATCAAGTCCTATTTCTTTAACTAATTGATCTTCTGAAATATAATTCACTAAATTATTCATATTTCCATTTTTTAGTTTTTCTTCTTTCATTTTTTGTTTTTCTCTTTTCTTTTTTATTCAATTATTCTTTTTTTTTGTTAAAGAAAATTTCTATTTTTGAATTGACTCTTTATAAATTCAATTTTGCTTCTTTAATAAATCTTATTCAACTCTTTCTATATATTGTTTGTTATGTATTCATTTCTTAATTGTTAGTAATCAGATAATCAACGTTGTTTAATTTTAGTATGCTATATTTCATTTTATATACTAATAAAATTTTTATCAAAACAATAAAAACATCTATCTAAGTCTTCTTTTTTAATGATAGTAAAGACTATGCTAACTATTCATTCATATAAAACTTATTAAATTTTCTTTTATTACTTTATGAATTTCGATAATTTTTGAACCAATTCAAAAATAAGAATGATTGTAGTAACTAACAATTTAATCAGATAAATTATTAAGTCATTTGTAAAGATTCTATGGTATAGAATTATAAATTACAATACCATTTAATATAGTAATAAAGTTAATAAAAGAGTAATAGTTATAATATTGTTTATTATTATAAAACAATAAATGGTGAGGATGTTATGTTATTAAATAAGAGTGTAATAACTATTTATTTGAATAATAAGAGACTGGCTATATTCTTTCATTTTCTTTTAATATAATATAAAAGTCTGTTTGAAGAGTTTCCTTTATTTTAATTTTTTATGTTATTTATATTATGTTTTTTTTAAAAAAATAGAGAAAAGAACTTGAAAGAATAAATTGTGTTATTGAAATGAAACGTTCAACAATAATACAATCAATTGTTTTCCCATCGATAGCAGTATTTCTTATGATTTTCTTAGGACTAGAAACATTAATTTTAGAAATATGTCATTCTCCATTAACTATAATAAAAATGGCATATTTTTTATTTTGTTTTTGTTTCTATTCACTAATGTGCATTTCATATTATAAAGTAGTTTTCACTTCACCAGGAACAACACCAAATGGATGGTTACCAAATCTTCCTGAAATTCAACTTAAATACGCAAAAGAACGATATCGAATATCACAAATGAAACAACAAAAATTAATAGATATGTTATATCCAGCTCAATATTGTGGAGAATGTCAAGAATATAGACCACCGAGATCATACCATTGTAAGACATGTGACAAATGTATATTAAAAAGAGATCATCATTGTCCATGGATTGGGCAATGTGTTGGATTTAAAAATCATAAATATTTCATTCAATTCTTATGGTATGCCCCATTTATTTTAATATTAGGTTTTATATGGCATTGTTATGGATTATATAATTCTTATTCTCTTCTTCAACAAAATCATCAAACATTGGAATTCTTTGATGATTATAGAAATGTACTACGTTTAGGATGTGGTATATTAGAATTTGCACTAGCCATTTCTATTGGCGGGTTAGGAATTGTTCACACGTACCAAGTGTTAATAAATACAACTGGTCAAGAAACAATTGAACTTAGCCAATTAAGAAAAAATGGTTCAACTAAAGAAACACGTTCATTATATTCTCATTCAATAAAACAAAATTTCATCGAAACTATGGGACCTAAGTGGTATGATTGGTTTTTACCCACGCCTCCAACAGGTGATGGGATTCACTTTACAAAAAGAATAGACATTATTGTTTAATAGAATTATAGTTTTATTTTTTTGTTATAAAAAACAAAATGAAAGGATAAAAAGAAAATAAAATTAAAACTATAAAAAAGTGAAAAAAAATTATTAGATTTGGTTGAATCCCGAACAAACTTAAAGGGCGTTTCATGACAACACAATATAACTTAGATAACATCAAAACAAAAGAAGGCAAAACTCCAAGAATTATACCAAAACAGTGTAGATTATTAATGAGAAGTTTTGAAGAATTACATGATTCAGTTAGACCACCTATTCCAGTAAAGAAGTGCTTAGTTTCACCAATTGCTCAAAACCTTATCAATTTATCTTTTACTGAAGAAGAACAAGAGGCCATAAAACAAAGCTCTAAAACAATAACTGAAAATGTAGCTGAAGTGGGTACGAATAATCTACGTTCAAAAAGTAGTCGAACTCTTAAAGAGAATGAAGAGGCTGATAAAATGATTGAAAAAGGAGAGTTACCACCAATTGACCTTCCAAATCCTAAAAGAAAGGATATGAAAACAACAAGATTTCTTACTGATAAATTGTTCAATAAAAATATCAAATAATTATTTCTTTTGTATATTTATTCATAATTGAACGATTTCTTTCTTTGTTTTTCCACTTAACAATTAGAGAGGAAGGTGAAAATATTATTTATGAATGTCTTATTAAAAAGAAAGTAATTTTTCAAAATAGAATTATTCCCTTTTTTCTTATTTTATTTCAATGAATGAATTCAAATATTATAAAAAAAAGAGAGATAAAAGAAAGAATTATAAAATAAATATGAGTTGGTTTATTTAGTTATAGATGTTTATGTTGTTGAATTTAGTTTGAGATTTCTTGTTCATTATTTTATGAATATTTGTGTTTGTTGTTTATGTTGATGGAATTTATTTGTAATAAAAGAATGATTATTTATTAAGATGATAGTATTAATTTGTTATGATAAAGATATAATTTGTAATAAAAGTATTAAAATGAAAATTGATTTTATTGTTATTGTTGATGATAAAAAGGAAAGTAAAGATAATAAATAAAGATAAAGATATAAATAATATAAAATAAGAGAATAAATAAATTTAATACATCATAAAAATTAAGAGAAATTTAAAGAAGAATATTTAATTTTAATGATATTTGAAATACTTATTCTAAAATGAATAAAAAATTCATAATTTTTAACATCAAAAGATTAAACAAATAATTCATTCACAACCACTCTTAAACAAATTAGTTCTTCTCTCATACAACTAACAACTAACAATAAAAATAAATTTATTAACACTCAACTATCTACTTTTTATCTTCTCTATTATTATGCCATTAGATACAAATTATTTTCAGCAACAATGTTACAATTCATTATATGAAAAATCTATTTCCAACGATATTACATCCACATATATGGTTCATTATGTACACAATATCAACAGGTAAGTGATAACTAATAAATAAAGAAGTCGTTGAAAAAAAAACTAGAAACAAGAAATAAAGAAAGAATAAAAATCAAAGAAAATGAAAGATGTTAAAGTTCAAAACAACAATTGAAAACAATTCTTTAATGTTATAGATTACAAAATAATATTAAAAATAAAAAAATAAAAAATTCTAAAAAACTAAAAAATAATAACATAATGACAACTAAATTGAAGATTGGATTAATCGGAGATGTGGGCGTTGGAAAAACTGCTCTAATTCAAAGGTTTTGTTTTGGAACATGTTTGTTATTTAAACGTAATGTTATTAGCTCTTTTTTATTTCTAATTTTTAGATACAGAAGATTATGATGCAACAATTGGGATTGAGACATGTGACAAATCAGTAAACCTTGATGGTAAGATGTACCAATTACAATTATGGGATACTGCAGGACAAGAAAAATATCATTCATTAGTTAGATTGTATTTCAAAGACATTAAAGGAGTGCTATTAGTTTTTCAAATTGATAGACAAGAGAGTTTTGACCATTGCAAAGACTGGTTAGATCTGTTTTACAGTAGTATTAGTTCAGGATTTACTCCACCTGTATTACTTGTTGGAAATAAATGTGATTTAGTTGGAAGTTCAACTCGTGTCAGTAAAGAGTCTATTGATCGTTTTGTCAGTGAAAATGGATTAGAGTATATAGAGACAAGTAGTAAAGAGTTTGCTCTTCTTTTCTTTTATAAGAGAATTCATTCTAATAAACAAAATATTTTGTCGTTCTAACTCATAGAAATACAAATGTTCAAGAAGCATTTTCACAATTACTTCGCTCTATCATCAATTTAAAACCTATTTTTGTTGATCCAGGAGAAGAAGAAGTAAAAATAACTCAACAAACAGAAGACACAGATGGTGGTTGTGTTTGTTAAAACTTTTTTTAATTTATTCAGTGGGTCTTTCAAAACACTTTTTCTAAGTTTTTTTAATTGAGTTTATCATTTTTTTGGAAATTTTTAACAATTAAATTTGCTTTATTAAGAAAAAATATCAATCATTTATTACTTCATATGAATATAGTTAATAAATTTCAAGTTACCTCTAGTTAGATATCACTTTTCCTTTATGACCTTTGAAAGTTTAAAGTAATAGACCCATTAACATATCATATGGTTCTACCAAAATATAAAATCTCATTTTGAAGCTTATTTTTTTTGGTTTTATGAAAGAAATACAAATGATTTAATCAACAAATCTGTTTATTTTTTTTTATTTAACATATTGTTTATTTTTGTGTGTTGTAAATTGAAATTTATTAATTGGTGTTGTGAAACATAGTTTCAGTGATATTAAATATTTTGGTGATGAGGAACTCAATAATTTTATAATGACATAGTTGTGAATATCTATTAAAAGTCATGTCAATATTTATTAAATAAAATAAAAAATAATAATGACATGGTATTCCAATTGAATATTCAAATAACTAAAAAAATGATCAAATCTATTTCTAAACAACTATATAAGTAATTTTTATCATTTTTGATCAAATAAACATTTGTTAAATATAACTATTTGTGTTATGATGTTTTCAGTATCTAAAATATACTGTATTATAAATACTATACAATAGAATATAAGTTAAAATATTCAAAATACCATTAAAAATATTATTTAATATTTTTCTGATTAAAAGATGATGAAATACTTTAAAAAGAAATTATAGATAAGTTTGTATATTAAGAATGATATGAATTGAAATAGTTAATAATCACAAAGAGTATGATCAAATTAAAAATAAATGAAATGTTTTTGAAGTGTTGTTTTAGATAATATAACATTAATATAATGAATATTCTGAAATAAAACAGTTAGTCATTAAAAATGAATAGAAAGTTTATTTGAAAATCGAAATGAATTATCATAAGTGATTGTAAAAAAAATGAAATAAAGAAGTATATTATCTAATGAAAGGACTATCAATAATATAAATTAGTATTATAATTTCTAATACTCTTAATTCAACTTTTTCTTTATAAATTGACTATGACATTTTAATAATTATAATATTGTATTATGATATTACTTTTATTTTATAACAATAATTATAAAAAAGAATTTAAATAACTTCAGAAGTTATAAAACAGCATTTCATTCATGGTAACTAGTTATTTAGTTAAGAACATAATACTTTCATGTTATTAATATTTGAAATAAAAAAAAAGAAGAGTTAGATTTATTTTAATTAATATTTGCAATTTCTGTTTATTTTCAACATAATAAATCAAAATATTATATTCTATATCATTGATAATTGTTTTGTAATTAATAGATTTTGAGATATATGAATGGTGATATTCTTATTTCGTATTATACATTTATTATTTTGTATTGTATTCTGTTTGTTCTTCATAATAGTCAATATTTGTTTATTATATTTATATTTTTGAGATAAAATAATTATTAATTTGATAAGTTTCTATAAATTGGTTATATAAAACTATGAGTTGTAATGTTATTGAATTTATTCTTAAGACTTTTCTAGATATTCTTGTTATTTATGTTTAGTGATATTTCATAAATTCTAATTGATTAGTTGAAAGACATTATTGTGTTTTATTGTCTTGGTATTGGAACAATATTTGACATTTTTTGTTTTGGGTTTATTCTAAATAACTATTTTCCATCTATTCTTATTATTTTTATCCATTTTGTCAATAATATTGATGGTTATATTAATGTAGTTATATTGAAATTGTATACAACATTCAAATACAAATAACTAATTACTTTTATTGTTTATAGTTATTTCTATTATATACTGCTCAATTCAATTAAATTAATAAATGTGTTTTATTTAATTCTTTTAGATAGAAAATGAAATCTGTAAGATATTATTGTTAATTAATTTAATTAATCACTTCATATGATTACTAATTAATTGTTTGAAGTGATACTATCTAATTATTTATTCATAAAAGGATATTTTTAATCAATTTATTTGCAATATTCTATTGTTAATGTATACAATTCATATGTCATAATGAATTTTGGTTTATTTTCATTAATTCATTCATAATTTTAATTTATTTTTTCATTTAATACAAAGTTTGTTTAATTTTCTTATTTAATTAATGATTTCCTTCTATGTAATATTATATTAATAAATAGTGGTGTTGTTTTTTTAACCAAGTTATGTACTGCTTCAACCTAATACTAAATATTTTAATCTAAACCTTTAATGTTTAAATTCAGTTGAGTATTATTCATTTTATTGATTTAATGTATTTTTTCTTTTTGTATCAAGAATTAATGTTAGTAGAAATTCTCTTTTTTGATAATTCTTTAATTTTGTTGTTTTTGTGCTTTTTGACATTATTAATTGAAAGTGTCATTTTGTATTCATTTAGTGTGTTTTGTTC
>NW_001853985.1:0-2030 GCF_000209125.1 Entamoeba dispar SAW760
GTATATATAGATATAAAGATAAGAACTAAGATGTAAGATGTAAGATGTAAGATATAAGATATAAGATATAAGATATAAGTAAACATATAGATTATAGGAGGCATAAAAAGTGTAAGGCCTCTGCGGGAATCGAACCCACGACCTTTCCCTTACTAGGGGAACGCACTGCCATCTATGCTAAGAGGCCTTCCAAGGATGGAGGTATATATAATATAAAAAAAAGGTGTAATATATATATAAAAAGTTGAAATAAATAAATATAAAAAGTTGGAATATATATATATAAAAGGTGTAATATATATAAAAGGTGTAATATATATAAAAGAAGGAATATATATATATATAAGGAAGAATAAATATAAATAAAAGATAAGGTATAATAAAATAATAAAGGTATAAAGTTATATAGATATATAAATATATATATAGATATAGATATAAAGGAATAAAGTAGAAAAGTAGAAAAGTAGAAATGATAAAGTTTAATATATAACATAAGTTATAAAGTGATAAGTGACATATATATAGATATAAAAGGGTACATAAAGATAGAATATAGTAAAATGCAAGAGGTGGGGTTCGAACCCACGCCTCCGAAGAGAACAGTACCTTAAACTGCCGCCTTGGACCACTCGGCCACTCTTGCTGGTTGTCATATAATAAAATCAAAGAATAAAAACACTATAAAGGTATAAAGGTATAAAGGTATAAAGGTATAACTCTATATAGGTATAAAGGTATAAGAGGAATAGAATAGTATAAAGGTATAAAGGTATAACACTATAACACTATAGTCATATAGTCATATAAAGGTATAACTCTATAAGAATATAAGAATAGAATAGGGTAACACTATAGGAATAATATAAAGATAAAATAGAAAGTCTATATAGGATAAAGATAGAGTAAGAATAATAGAACATAAAAGGTTATAGATATCTAAACATTTACACATATATGAATATATAGATAGAAAAGGATCTAGAAATAAGAATAGAAAAGTATCTAGATGTATATATAGATATAAAGATAAGAACTAAGATGTAAGATGTAAGATGTAAGATATAAGATATAAGATATAAGATATAAGTAAACATATAGATTATAGGAGGCATAAAAAGTGTAAGGCCTCTGCGGGAATCGAACCCACGACCTTTCCCTTACTAGGGGAACGCACTGCCATCTATGCTAAGAGGCCTTCCAAGGATGGAGGTATATATAATATAAAAAAAAGGTGTAATATATATATAAAAAGTTGAAATAAATAAATATAAAAAGTTGGAATATATATATATAAAAGGTGTAATATATATAAAAGGTGTAATATATATAAAAGAAGGAATATATATATATATAAGGAAGAATAAATATAAATAAAAGATAAGGTATAATAAAATAATAAAGGTATAAAGTTATATAGATATATAAATATATATATAGATATAGATATAAAGGAATAAAGTAGAAAAGTAGAAAAGTAGAAATGATAAAGTTTAATATATAACATAAGTTATAAAGTGATAAGTGACATATATATAGATATAAAAGGGTACATAAAGATAGAATATAGTAAAATGCAAGAGGTGGGGTTCGAACCCACGCCTCCGAAGAGAACAGTACCTAAACTGCCGCCTTGGACCACTCGGCCACTCTTGCTGGTTGTCATATAATAAAATCAAAGAATAAAAACACTATAAAGGTATAAAGGTATAAAGGTATAAAGGTATAACTCTATATAGGTATAAAGGTATAAGAGGAATAGAATAGTATAAAGGTATAAAGGTATAACACTATAACACTATAGTCATATAGTCATATAAAGGTATAACTCTATAAGAATATAAGAATAGAATAGGGTAACACTATAGGAATAATATAAAGATAAAATAGAAAGTCTATATAGGATAAAGATAGAGTAAGAATAATAGAACATAAAAGGTTATAGATATCTAAACATTTACACATATATGAATATATAGATAGAAAAGGATCTAGAAATAAGAATAGAAAAGTATCTAGATGTATATATA
>NW_001853984.1:0-1146 GCF_000209125.1 Entamoeba dispar SAW760
TCATGAGTATTAAAATCCATCTTCTTTACTTTCTTATTTTAACAGAATATATCGTTGTCACTTATTAGATTAATTTTCATTTTAGTGTTAATCACAACAACCAGATTAATCCTTTTACTTTGATAATCCCATATTATCAATATACTTGTATCATAACAAATAAATAATACCACTTTTACAAATACCAACTCTTTTATTGTCAATGATATTCAATTAACATAAATAATAATAACTGGTATTGTTGTAGTATTGAGTAAGATGTTTTCTAACCAAATGCACGTCACAACAACACTATAACTGAAGGTTCAAAGCATGGAAATATTTTAGGGTCTTTGTGTTTTCTCTAACATGCTACCTTCAAATTTAAAGAATAATAAAATAATAAATAAAATGAAGTGTTAAAATTTGTATTTAATTATTTAATCATCTTATTTAATCTGATATTCATTAAATTAAAATGGAATCAGTGATGAATAACCATTTAATTAAAGAACTAGTAGAAACACTTCCAAATATTTATCAATCAATTGATGATACTACTAAACATTATCAATATTATTTAGGAAGTATTAAAAATGAAATATTTGAGAAACAAGATAATGAAACATATTCAGAAGCAATTAAAAGAGGAGAAGGAATATTTGATAGAATTGATGAAACAGAAAGAAGAAAACTAATAATAGAAAAAAGTCAAGAAACAATTAATAAAATAGAAATAATTTAGAATCAAATGAATAAGATAATAGAAGAATGTAATAAAGATGAAGAAGTACTAAGTAAAAAACTGAATAAATTAATTAATACAATCATTTCAATTGAAGAAATGGTCATGAAAAATAAACTATTTAGAACACCAAAAGAAAGTGATAAAATCACAAAAGAATTTGACAAAAAGAAGGGTGAATAGAAAAGATGTTACAGTGATTATTTAGAGAGGAAGAAGAAAAAAGAAAAAGAAAGAAAGTATTCAATATATTATTTGAATTAAATAAAGATAATTGGACTATAGACACATCAATATCAAAGAATAATTAATAATTGATACATAATAATAATTGAAGATACAAATGGAAACAAATTTAGAGGATGTGTTAATGTGAAAATTGATAAAGTTAATAGTTATATAAATGACCACAACCATTTTAT
>NW_001853983.1:0-1724 GCF_000209125.1 Entamoeba dispar SAW760
TTTTTTGAAAAATGTTGATTTAAAAATAAATAACTTATACTTCATAAAATCTTGATTTAAAAAATGTTATTTCTACAATGAATAACAAAAAATAATCTATAAATAGAACACTATTATTTTAATAATTATTAATATCTCAAATGTACTGCGTCAAGAATTAATAACAACTGCATTTTTTAAGTGCATGATGTAAGGTAATAGATACCTAGTACTTTTTATTAAAATCAAAAAAGTGCACCTTTTTTCAATAAAATTGTTGAACTTGTATCTCATCTACAACCTCACCATTTCTGATAAAACTTTATTTTTTGGAGGTTCCATATAAAGTTACTAGATACCTAGTACTTTTTATTAAAATCAGACGCATTTAACTTCTTTCGTCTAATTTAGACAGAAACATGTCAAAAATTATCTCAGATAGAAAGCGACCAGAATTAATAATTTTTATCTTTTTGTAGAGTGCATATTAATGTGATTAATACTTAGTACTTTTTATTAAAATTGACGACATTTAACTTCTTTCATTTGGTTTAGATAAAAATAGAATAAATTAATATCTCAAATACATGACGATCACAATTAATAATTTTTATCTTTTTGCAGAGTGCTTTTGAAGATAATTGATATATAGTACTTTATATTAAAATCATAAAAAGTGCACCTTTTTTCAACAAATTTGTTGAATTAATATCTCTGCTACAACCTCACCATTTCTGATAAAACTTTATTTTTTGGAGGATCCACAGAACGATATTGGATACCTAGTACTTTTTATTAAAATCAAAAAAGTGCACCTTTTTTCAATAAAATTGTTGAATTAATATCTCTGCTACAACCTCACCATTTCTGATAAAACTTTATTTTTTGGAGGATCCACAGAACGATATTGGATACCTAGTACTTTATATTAAAATCAAAAAAGTGCACCTTTTTTCAACAAAATTTGTTGAATTAATATCTCTGCTACAACCTCACCATTTCTGATAAAACTTTATTTTTTGGAGGATCCATATAAAGTTACTAGATACCTAGTACTTTTTATTAAAATCAGACGCATTTAACTTCTTTCGTCTAATTTAGACAGAAACATGTCAAAAATTATCTCAGATAGAAAGCGACCAGAATTAATAATTTTTATCTTTTTGTAGAGTGCATATTAATGTGATTAATACTTAGTACTTTTTATTAAAATTGACGACATTTAACTTCTTTCATTTGGTTTAGATAAAAATAGAATAAATTAATATCTCAAATACATGACGATCACAATTAATAATTTTTATCTTTTTGCAGAGTGCTTTTGAAGATAATTGATATATAGTACTTTATATTAAAATCATAAAAAGTGCACCTTTTTTCAACAAATTTGTTGAATTAATATCTCTGCTACAACCTCACCATTTCTGATAAAACTTTATTTTTTGGAGGATCCACAGAACGATATTGGATACCTAGTACTTTTTATTAAAATCAAAAAAGTGCACCTTTTTTCAACAAATTTGTTGAATTAATATCTCTGCTACAACCTCACCATTTCTGATAAAACTTTATTTTTTGGAGGATCCACAGAACGATATTGGATACCTAGTACTTTTTATTAAAATCAAAAAAGTGCACCTTTTTTCAATAAAATTGTTGAATTAATATCTCTGCTACAACCTCACCATTTCTGATAAAACTTTATTTTTTGGAGGATCCACAGAACGATATGGATACCTAGTACT
>NW_001853982.1:0-1114 GCF_000209125.1 Entamoeba dispar SAW760
ATCATTGAATGAATATAAATTTATATCATAATAAAATATGAATATTATATTATAATAGAATAATAATTCATGAATATATTTGAATTATAACAACAAATTTAAATAATTACTTTAAATATTCACTATATTAACATAAATAGATTTTATTTCATAATTTATATTTATTTTTAAATTCAATTATTAATGATTAATAATTTAATATTGTTTATCATTTTATTTTTGTTTGTTTAATTTCTATTTGATATTTTATCATTTTCAATTCTAATTATTATTTCTAATATTCTTATTCTTCTATTTCAATTCTATGTAATTACATTTTGTAAAAATAAAATATATTTTATATTCATTTTATCATTTTATTTCAATTTATCTACTTATATTATTTATTATTTATTCTATTCATTTATTAAATTATTATGTTTATTCTTTATTTTATATGTTTGTTATCATTTTCTTCTTAACAATAAAATTTATTAAAATATCTTGTTTATTTTAATGTGTTGTTAAATATTTCTTGATTCCTTCTGGTGTTGGTTCAATTGTGTCTTTCCCTGCTTTCCAATTGATTGGACAAACTGTTCCATGTTCATCACTAAATTGAATTGCTTTAACTATTCTAATAGTTTCTTCTGTTGATCTTCCAATTCTTTCATCATTCATTTGAATGTATCTTACTTTTCCTTTATCATCAATAATGACATATCCTCTTCTTGAAACTCCTGTTTCTACATTTAACATTCCATATTTAATTGAAATACATCTTTTAATATCTGATACTAATGGGAATCCTAATTTTCATACTCCTCCTTTACTTTTATCTGCTTCACACCATGCTTGATGACAATAAACTGAATCAACACTCACTCCAATAACTTCACAATTGATTTCTTTCAATTGTCCTGCAACTTCACTATATCCAATCATTTCTGTTGGACAAACAAATGTCCAATCCAATGGATAAAATAATAACACAACATATTTCCCTTTATATTCATTAATATCAATTTCTTTGATTGAACCACATGGACAATATGCTTGTGCTTTAAATTCTGGTGCTTCTTTTCCAATTTGTGCTTTTTCAAATGTGTTCATAAATTTCTTAAATGCTTTAATT
>NW_001853981.1:0-14811 GCF_000209125.1 Entamoeba dispar SAW760
TATTATTTCTTCAAATAATGATAATTGAAATAATAACATATCCGTATCTGATAAAAGAATAAAGAACAATAATAATTATTATTAAAATACAAATGGAAATAAATTTGGAGGATATGTTAATGTGAAAAATGATAAAGTTGGTTATTGGATAAATGATCCAAAATTATTTTTATTTTCATTAGAATCAAATGGAAGAATAAAGGGAATGATGAAATTTGATATTAATGAAGTATATATGCATTTATTTTATGAGACAAATCAGATAATTATTTGTTTGTACTTGGAGGTGATGGAAAATGTGCAAAAGCTATTTGTGTTTATAAAGAAAATGATAAAACATGGTCATAGTGTATTCAATCATCATTTGAATATAAAGGAATATCAAATCCACTTTGTTGAAAACAATATCCAGAACGTTTTACAACACAACTGTTCATTGTAATTGAAATGAAATGATTTTTATCATTATTGTTTATTTGAAATATAAAATCAACAAATGAATATGAACATTTCATCTGCCAATGAAATGGTGAATATGAAAATGTTCATATTTCATTCTTGTTTTATTTCATTTCAAATGTTCACATTCATTGTGTTATTTTATTAAATAAAAAATAACAAATAATAGATATTCCATAATTTGATTTTATGATTATTGAGAAGTGATTATTTAAATAATTTTATTATGTTCTATTTCTATGTTATAATTTATTTCTTGAATTTGTGATTTAGAAGGGTATTTTTTCTAATTAATAGTCATTAGTCATATACTTGTTGATATTGTATTTATGATTTTAGTATTTTTAATCTTATTATTGTTTCTTTATGTATTAATTTATTGTTAATATTATAGTGATTATTTCTACATATATTATTTCTCTATTTTGTCTTAATTTTCTTGTAATTCTTTATATTTATTTATTTGTAAATATAATTTAATTCTTTGTTTCTATCTTGATATATATCAATATCATTATTATATTATTTTTCTTTGATGTTTTGATAATATATATTGTTCTAACATTAAAATAAATATC
The DNA here is from genome assembly GCF_000209125.1 of Entamoeba dispar SAW760. Lineage (NCBI taxonomy): Eukaryota > Evosea > Mastigamoebida > Endamoebidae > Entamoeba > Entamoeba dispar. The sequence continues at coordinate 1,038 of NW_001853981.1, forward strand.
AATAACCAATAAATCATTAATATAAATTATAATCATTTCATTATTATTAATACATTTATGATATTCATTAAAATCAAAATCATTAAAATATTTAAATAATATATATTTATTGATTTACACCCATAATTATCTTTTAATAAATGATTCTTCTTCATTTCATCATAACATTATATTATTAATAAATGCAATTGGTTAGGACAGTGTTTACAATAAATTAATATATCAATATGAAGTATTTTAGATTTAATATTTCCTTTTGTTTTTACTCCTTCTTGCATCTTTATTACTTGGAGGAAAACATTTCTTTTTATATTTAATAACCTCCATATTATTGTTGATAATTTCATATTATTAAATATGCAATTTATATTTCTTATATATTTACTTCATTTATATCCAATCATTTAAATATCATTTAATTTTTTTTATTTGCTACAATTTCAAATACTTTGTTTATGTCATGGTTTCTTTCATTTAATTGTATTATATTCATCAAATCATTAAAATTAATATTCTTACCCAAACACTCTCTTAATTCTTTTAATTATTCAATTTTGATTCTCTTTTATTATCTCTAGCATTTCGTTTATTTCTTATTTGTTTTTATTCTTTATTTTGATATGTTTATATCTTCTTTATGTTTATTATGATATTTATTTATACTATAATGTTTGATTCTGATTGAATTCATGATAAAATACTTATGATGATGAAAAGAAAGAAGTAATGAGTGAAATGGTTCATAAAACTATTATTATAATTGTCATTATAACAGTTATGATGATAATTATTAATATTGTAATGTTTATTGTGATAATTATTGTAGTTCTATCAATACAGATAATACTTATTTTCAATACTCTTCTATATTTTTTATTTTTTGACTGGTATTGATTTGTTCTTCTTTTGTTATTAGTTTTTTTATTTTCTGTATATATCCTGTAATCTATTGTTTTTTTTTTGAAAACAAAAGATAATTAACAAAATAAGAAACTAAAAAAATAGAAAATTAAGAAAAAAGAATGGGAACGAAAGTATCAAGTATTTTCTTTTGTTTGTTTGATAATACAAATGGACCAATGGTAGTGTACCAAGACCCAGAAAAAGCAGTAGAAGCAGAGGTATTTAGTTCAATATCAGATTTTGTTATTCCAAAAGAAGGATTTTGCAATCGACTTGTTAAAATTACATCGGAAAGAAAAACATATGTTGGATATCCTACAATGATAAAACATGGAAAATATGGAAGAAATGCGTTATTGTTCAATTTATGTTTTGTTTTTGATGAAGGAACAACAGATGGAACAATAAGTTGTTATGAGGCTATTATTAAGCAAATAAATAAAGAATTAAGAATATTAGAAATTAATGAAGATTATATAATAAAAGAAGAGAAACGAAAAGGATTAGGAGAAATTATTAAACATTTAAGAAATTGTTTAAACACATATGGGTTTTGTAATATCGAATTTGGAAATAATATACAAATGAGAGTAAGATTAGCAATTGACCCATCTAATCCAATAGAGGAAATAAGAATAGACGAAGTTCCAGTTAAAGTAAACGAGCTAGGAAGTGGGGAAGAAGACATTGGAATAAATGAAATTTTACCATATATTAATGGAGAAAGAACAGGAAGAGAAATTATTGAAGAAAGCCATTCATGTTATGAAATAGTATCGGAAGGATTAAAACAACTTGTATATGGTGGGTATGTAGTTATGATACCAAAGATCGAAGATAAGAAAAGGTATGAATGTACAAAGAAAATATTAGAGTTATACGAAAATGAAAGAATGCTTCAAACGTGTATTGATTATTGTAAAAAATATTCAATGATTAAAAGAAGTCGTGTGGATATATTTCGAATTGTAGTTGGTATTGAAGGTAAAGTTACATGGAAAGAATATAAAGAAAGGAATAAAGAAACAGAGTTAGACATGAATAAATTACTTAAATTTATGTTGGTTAATAAAATTGTAAGAGCAACAACCACAAGTAAAGAATGGGTTGAAGGAATGAAAGAACAAACATTAATACAAAAATATGAATAAAGAAAATTAAGTTAACATAAATTTAATTTATCTTTTTATCTTTTTATTTTTTTCATAAAAGAAGAAGAACATATTAAGAAATTTAAGAACTTAAAAAAAGATATTAGGAATGGAAGAAGAAACAATAAAACATGAAGAATTAATTAAAGAAAGAGATAGATTAAAAAAAGAGTTAATAGAAAAGAAAAAGAAACTTGCACTAATTGTTACAATGCTAGAAGATCTTGAGATAGATTATAACGCAATTGAACAAAAAGAAGAAGGAAAAATAGAAGAATGAATTGATTAATAAAATAAAGATTCAGGTTGGAATTTCATAATTTCATAAAAACTACTATTATTAAAAACTTAAAAAAAGAAGAATAAAAAGAATAAAAAGAAAATATGAGTAAATACTGTCCAGAATGTCAAGGAATAATTGATAATGAAGGAATTTGTACAAATTGTGGATTAGTAGTGTACGGACATGAGACATATGTTAATGACATTATTAATATAGAGGGAAGAGGATTTAATGGACAGCCACAAGAAATAATGAGCAAAGAAGAAAGAAAAGTAAAAAAATTAGAAAGATGTGTTGAACAAGTAATTGAAAGAACTAAAAGTGAAATAAATAAAAATGATGTTTTAGGGTATTTAAGAAGACTTGAAGAAATAGGATTACTTCACGGAGGAAGAAAAGGGGAAATTATTGTTGCGGCAGTAGTTTATTTATTAAGTAGAGAATATTCAAGTAAAAAAGAGAATGGAATAGTAAATACAAAAGGAAAAACAACATTTATTGAAGTTGCTAAAGCAGTTAGAACACCAGCAAGAGAAATACTTAAAATAGCAAGAGAAATTAAAGATAAAGATGAAGAGATGAAAGAAGTTGATTTAACAATGGATAGTAGTTATTGTATTTATTATATTGTTAATGAAGTAACACCAATAAACGTTAACAAAAAAGAAAAAGAAGAAATAATAGATATAATGAATATATGTCAAGGACTTATTGAAGAAAGTGAAAGTCAAGCAGGAAGAAAAGTAATGTCAGTAGTAGGAGGGATATATGCTATTGTATGTGAAAGTTATCATATTAGAATAGATAGACAACGATTAGCAAATAAATGTCAAGTTAAAAATAGTACTATTGAACAAAGAATAAGAGAAATAACAGAGCAATTAGTTAAAATTGCTCATAAAATGAGTGGAAGCGAAAACATTGGAATAACTAATTTACCTAGATATTTACCTTATATTATTGAAACATGTATTCCGTTTCTTGAAAGTATTACTTGTTTCCCGTTAATGGAACATCCTAAACAAACAAAAATGAGAGAACTTGCAAAAAAACGAACCGAACAAATTGAACAAATTAATAAAATACTTCAAAAATATCGAACAATTCCTCATGAAATTGAACAAAACTTTACTCCTGACCAAATGATTATATCTAGAATGATTAAACAAGGTATGAGCAAAAATATAATTATTTCATGTAAAAGTATTAATGATTTAAGAAGAGAATTAAATACATTTGAGAGAAGAACTCTTGAAAAAGGAAGAATCCAAAATGAATTAAAAAAATTAAATGAAGAAATTGTCACTGAAGACGACGACTGTATTAATTCATTTCATTCTGATGAACAAACTACTGAAGAAAAAAAACCAAAATTCTTTTCTTAATGATTATTTTTTTTTCTTTTATTCTTTTTTATTTAATAAAATAACACTGTCCTAACCAATTGCATTTATTAATAATATAATGTTATGATGAAATGAAGAAGAACCATTTATTAAAAGATAATTATGGGTGTAAATCAATAAATATATATTATTTAAATATTTTAATGATTTTGATTTTAATGAATATCATAAATGTATTAATAATAATGAAATGATTATAATTTATATTAATGATTTATTGGTTATTGATATTTATTTTAATGTTAGAACAATATATATTATCAAAACATCAAAGAAAAATAATATAATAATGATATTGATATATATCAAGATAGAAACAAAGAATTAAATTATATTTACAAATAAATAAATATAAAGAATTACAAGAAAATTAAGACAAAATAGAGAAATAATATATGTAGAAATAATCACTATAATATTAACAATAAATTAATACATAAAGAAACAATAATAAGATTAAAAATACTAAAATCATAAATACAATATCAACAAGTATATGACTAATGACTATTAATTAGAAAAAATACCCTTCTAAATCACAAATTCAAGAAATAAATTATAACATAGAAATAGAACATAATAAAATTATTTAAATAATCACTTCTCAATAATCATAAAATCAAATTATGGAATATCTATTATTTGTTATTTTTTGTTAATTTTCTTTTGTCTTATTCTCTCTCCTTTCTTTTTCTTGGTTTATTCTTTTTATTTTATTAAAATATCCTGTTATTTCTCTTTGTGTTGTACTCTTTAAATATGGTTATTTGTATTATTGAATGTTTTTTGTTCATTCTCTTATTCTGTGATAATGTGATATTTTTATAAATAATTTTCTTTTTCTTATAATATTTATTTGTTTCATTATATGAGAACAAGGTTTTGTTTATATTGATTAATTTTCCAATATGTAGACAAAGAGATGATAGAACAATGAGTTTAGAGTCTCAAGGAAATTAAAATGAGATGATCTATCAACTCAACTCATAAAAGTGGAATTGTCGAATCAATGAGAATTGAAGGGATGAAGACATGAACAATAAAAGATAGGAAAACCAATGAGAAGAAAGGGCTAAGTGAGAGAAGAAGAATGGAAATAGAAGAAGTCAAAGAAAGATAAAAGGAAAGACAAAAAAAAAGAAACAAGAAAGAAAAAAAGGACAATTAATAGATAAACATAAAGGATTTTAATTGTATTGAGAAGTGATTAGATTAAGTTTATTAAATGAACTTAGTTTATAAAATACAAGAAAAAAAAAAGAAATGGGACGAAAGAATAGAAATTCAAAAGAAATACAAAGAATTAGAAGGGAAGTGGAAGTTCAGTTGAAAAGAAGAGAGAAAAAGAAAAAAAAGAAAAAGAAATAAAAAAGAAGATAGAAAAAATGAAGAAAAAGTTGAAGAAATGAAGAAAAAGTTGAAGAAATGAAGAAAAAAGAAGAAAAAGAAAGATGTGGCACCACGAAGAAAAGGACATAAAAATAAGAAAATAACTTAAAAAGATATAAACATGGCACAATTAAAAGCAGATCTTTCAAATTTGGAAGAATGTCTTCCAAGTACACTTTCACAAGAACAAAGAGCAGTTGCTAAAACACAATTCTATAAAGAATTAGCAGAGAAAGTACATAAATTTTATAAAGGAAAGATTCAAATAATGCCAAAATGTACACTTGCAGGATTTAATTGGTTTAATGCATATTATACACCAGGAGTATCAAGAATTTCAACTAATATTAGAGATAATAATGATTCATCATTATTTTATTCATTAAGAGGAAATTTTGTAGGAGTAGTTTCAGATTCTACAAGAGTTCTTGGAGATGGAGATGTTACACCACCAGGAGGACTTGGAGTTATGGAAGGAAAAGCATTATTAATGAAATATTTAGGAGGAATTGATGCAGTACCAATTTGTATTGATTCAAAGAATAAAGAAGGAAAGAATGATCCCGATGCAGTAATTGAATTTGTTCAAAGAATTCAACATACATTTGGAGCTATTAATTTAGAAGATATTTCACAACCAAATTGTTATAAAATTCTTGATGTTCTTAGAGAAACATGTGATATTCCAGTATGGCATGATGATCAACAAGGAACAGCATCAGTTACACTTGCAGGATTATTAAATGCATTAAAATTAGTAAAGAAAGATATTCATGAATGTAGAATGGTATTTATTGGAGCAGGATCATCAAATACAACATGTCTTAGACTTATTGTTACAGCAGGAGCTGATCCAAAGAAAATTGTTATGTTTGATAGTAAAGGATCACTTCATAAAGAAAGAGAAGATATTAAAAAAGATACAAGATTTTATAGAAAATGGGAAATTTGTGAAAGTACTAATCCAACTAAATTTGGTAGTATTGCAGAAGCATGTGTTGGAGCAGATGTATTAATTTCACTTTCAACACCAGGACCAGGAGTAGTTAAAGCTGAATGGATTAAATCTATGGGAGAAAAACCAATTGTATTCTGTTGTGCTAATCCAGTTCCAGAAATTTATCCATATGAAGCAAAAGAAGCAGGAGCATATATTGTAGCAACAGGAAGAGGAGATTTCCCTAATCAAGTTAATAATTCAGTTGGATTCCCAGGTATTCTTAAAGGTGCATTAATTGTTAGAGCAAGAAAGATTACAGATAATATGGCAATTGCAGCATCAAGAGCACTTGCAGAATTTGCAGAAAAAAGAGGTATTAATCCAGATAATATTATTGGTACTATGGATGAACCAGGTATTTTCCCAAAAGAAGCAGCTGATGTTGCTATGCAAGCTATTAAAGATGGAGTTGCACGTGTTACTGATCTTACTTGGCAACAAGTTTATGATATTGCAGAACATGATATTAAAGAAGCAAGAGAATCAGCACAACTCTTACAAGATTCAAAACATATTGTTGACTTCCCACAAGAAACTCTTAATGAGTGTCTTGCTTATGCTATTAATAAAGTCACAGGAAAATGAATCAATTAACAAATTATGATAAATTTTATTTGGTTTTTTTTTATTCTTAAAATATATTTGTTATTTTATTATTTTTTTTATTCTTTTCCTTTTTCTTTCTTTTTAGAACTTTTAATTATATTCTTCTTATTTCTTTCATGCAAACTCCTTCTTCTGTTATGTTACCAGAATTAACATCTCAATCTCCTGAAAATGACCAAGTTGTTAGACTCATACGTCGTGTTTCTCAACTTGAAGAAAGAATCTTTTTATTAGAACAAAAATTACATCAAACATTATCATATCTTATTTCTAATTCAAATACTCAATCCTCTTCTTTACCTCAACCCCCTTTTGAAGAGAAGAAAAAATTATTACAAGATGAGTTACAAACAATTCTCATTGAAAATACTAACTTAAGACATCAATATTCACTACTTACTTCACCAAATCAATTTCTTCTTCCTTCTTCCTTAATCAATCCACAAAATAATACCACTTCTTTTGATAATATTTCTATCTCTATCAATGATCCTTCTATTAATACATTATCTCCTTTAGTAATTAAACAAATCCAACAATTGAATTCTCAATCTTCTTGTACATCTAATTCAAATAATAATACAGATTTATCAAGTATTTTTCTCAATGATTCATCAAAATCTAATTAAATTCATACCATTATCAATTAAATCATCTCACATTAATCTTCTTTAAATATCACTTCTTTTAATGTTAAAACAAAATTGATTTTTTTCTTATTTTTATTCTTATCTTTATTTATTATAATCATTTTAACACATTGAAAATACAAAAATATTTATTTATTTTGAAATTGTGTTTTAATGAAATAACTTCTTTTCATTCATTTTTATTTCTTTTCATTAAATATTTCTTTATTAACTTAATTCATTTATTCTTTTCCTTAATTATGTTTTTCTTTCATTCTAACTATTAATTTTATATTCCTTCAATCGTTTCATTTTTTTTTTTTTATTTTTTATTTTTTTTTATAATAATGTTAGATTGTTGAATTTCATTAATTAATTTGTTTTAATTAGAATATTTGTTTTAATTCCTCTCTTTTTGATTTAGAATAGAAAACAATAATATTATTATAATTATTGAATTCTTGATTAGAATTTTTAATCTATGAAATCATTATCTACCTATGAGTAATGAAGAATACAAATTAGATGGAATTACTTTTCTCAAAATGGTTCTTGTAATTGATCCTAATTTTTCAAAGTTTATGGAAGGAAATTATGAAAGAATAATGAGGTGTAAATCACCAATTGATCAGATGGTCACACTTAGTACTGCTTTTTCTCAATTCTACAGAAATATCTCTATTCCTTACGAAGACAGATTTCAACTTTATAAACATGTTATTCTTCTTAAAGCAAATCCTCAAACACAACTCATGTTTCAACAACTTGATGAAAAAACACAAAAATTTATGTGCATGTTTTTTGGTACAATTAAACAAATCCAACACTCAATAAAACTTAATGGTTATGATCGTTTTAGTGATGAAAATCTTCGAAAAGAGTTTGACACATATCTTCTATCCCATTCTCCTGACTTAATTAAACACTGTGATATCAATAAATTAATTGACCCTTTCTTTCTTGACCAATACCAATTCTTAGCATCGAAAAAATCAGATCTTCTTACTAAATTTCAATCCGCTTCCCCAAAACAACTCCACAATATCCTTCTTTTACTCAATAATAATAAAATCACAACTTCAGATGAAAATGATTTCGAAATCGACTTTAATAAATTAACTAATTCAGATTGTGATCAAATTTTAAAAGCATTAACCTCCTCTAATTAAACTTTGTACTTTATTTTATTTCTTCTTCTCTTTCTTTATTTTATTTTCTTGAATAAATTAAATCCCTTCTTACATTCTCGCTTCCCTCACACTACCCTTATTCATCTTTTCATTTTTATATCTTTCTCTCATCTCTCTTTTAATCTTCACTAATCTTTAAAAGAATGTCTTGTTATTAAAGTCTATTCAAGAAAACAACACATTACAAAAGATAATCTTTTTAAATACCAGAATAAACTGATGTAGTGTTATTGTTATGTAAACATTTTTCTAAAATAACAAGGGTTTTAAAAACTTAATAATTATAATAAATGGAATATTATGACACTCACTGCAACGTTCCTTGTATTCTTGAAAAGTACAAAAAAACAAATTATGAAGATTATTTAAAGATAGTTGAGGAAACTTATTGTAAGTTAGATAAAAAGCCAACCTTTAAAGGTTGTGTATGTGTTGCAAGCGACAAAGAAAGCCACCAACCGACAAAAGAATTAGAGGAACATGTTTACAGTGTATATGGAATTCATCCATTGTATTGTAACTCAGTCGATGAAAGTATTTATGAAGAAATTAGTTTATTGATTCAATCAAAGAAATGTGTTGCTCTTGGCGAGACTGGGCTAGATTATCATGACTTTCCTGGAATGAATTATGCTAATAAAGACCAACAATTAATTGCCTTTAAAAAACAATTAAGTATTGCCAAACGATTTAACAAACCACTTGTACTGCATGTGCGAGAAGCAGATGAGGATACTAAACAAATTATGAAAGAGTTAATTGATCCAATGACTTTTGTTGATGTTCATTGTTACACAGGAACAATAGAACTTGCTAAATGGATAATACAAGAATTTCCAAATGCGTTTATTGGTATTGCTGGTGTTGTTACATTTAAAAATGGTCAGAGTATTAGGGATTTAGTAAAAGTTATTCCATTAGAAAGGATATTAGTTGAAACTGATGGACCTTTTATGGCCCCAGTACCATTTAGGGGAAAACCATGTCATTCTGGAATGATTCCATGGATAATCAAAGAAATTGCTCGAGTGAAAGAAGTTAATGAAGAAGTTGTTTACAAACAAACAACACAAAATGCTCAAAAGATGTTTTCAATAGAATAATTCAGTTCTTGTTAAGAATTTTGAAGAATAGTTGACCACGTTGAGGTGACATCAATATGATGTGTCACTACCTTTTTAAACTGTTAATTATTTAACTAAAGTACCTCATGCAAACACACCCATTTAATGAAATAGCTTGGGAAGATAGAACTTCCTCTGTTAAAATTATGCTTTTTCTTAACGAAATAGGTAGTTTCGATAAAAGCAAGATTAAAGTAACTTTTAATACAGACACAGTAGATGTATTTGTAGAACAGTTTAAGGGAGTTAATTATCATTTTGAACGAAAAACATTCGCTGCAATTATTCCAGAACAGTCAAAGTATACATTGTCTTCAAACAGAATAAATCTAATTCTTCAAAAGGAGAAAAATGAGTCATGGTCTTCATTTGAAAAAGCCAAAGATGTAAAAGTACCTAAAATGAATAATAAAGATCCACAAGCTGGTTTAATGGATATGATGAAACAAATGTATGAAGATGGTGATGATGATATGAAACGAACAATTGCAAAGGCATGGAGTGAAGCTCATGACAAGAAATTATCAGGAAAAGATTCATTAGATGAGATGAAATAATTTAGTTTGATTGAATTTTTAGTATTTCTTTTTTTTTTTAATCTAACAATATAAAAAAATAAAAGTATTATTTGACAAATCAAAACTTAAATTAAGCTTCAACAACTTCTCCTTTTTCTTCAGTAACTGGGGCAGCTTCAACTGGTGCACTATTATCTTGGTGTTGGTCAAGGAGTTTAAGTGAATCAATTTTACCAGCCTTAAGAATCTTGACCTTACGAATGTAGACATTGTCCATTGAGAAAACTTTGCTGCATTTGGCAACAATTTCTTTTGGAAGTTTGTTTTCTCTGAGATAATCAACAAATTGTGTAAGTTCACGTGAAGCAGCTTCTTTTGTGATAAGATTATTCATAATCTTTCTAATCTTTTTAATTTGAGCACTTTTAGCATATGAAGTCTTCTTGATTTGGTTGGATTTTCTGCTGGTGAATCCAATACAGAAGATTCTAATTAAATGTCCGTCAGTAGTTTTAACATCAACTGATGTTTCAATAAGAGTACACCACTTCTTAACAATTGATCTTAATTTATCAGTGGTGAGTTTAAGTCCATGGAAGATCATAAGACAATCTTTTCCATTAACATCTTCACACTTAAATTTGTAATTGTATGCTCCAAATTTTTCATTTTCCATGAGATCAGCAAGATTTACTTCAACAACTCTTCCCTTAAGTTGTTCTGAAGCAATTCTAGTACCAGCTGTCTTGTTAACGACGATTTGTCCGACGGTTCTTCTCTTGTAATTCTTTGGTACTTTAACATTGTACCATTCCTTTTTGGAGAATGGCTCAGCAATCTTTCTCTTGCTTCCCTTCTTAACGTTTCCTGCCTTATACTTCTTATTCTTTCCTGTTGCCATAACTTAGAGAAGATGTTTTATTTTTTTTCAGTTATCTTTAAATACTTCTTCTTTTTTAAATGGTTTTTTTTTCATTTTATTCTAGTTTCTGATATAGTTCCAAGGGTTATATTTTTTCTATTCCTTTATTATAATATATGTCATGTATAGTTTCGATAAAATCACTAACAATTACTTATTCAATATTTTCCTAAATTTCAGTTTTTTTATGCAATATTCTTCTAACATTTATTTTATTTTGTTTTAGAGATAATTTATCACTTTTTATTATAAAATACATTATTTTTTTCTAATTTAATTTAATAATATATTTTAGGTATTTTTATTTTAATATTCAATTAATTTTATCTAAACTTTATTTACAAAATTTTCTTGTTTCAAATATAAAAAAAATTTATTTATTAAAAATCTCCTTATCTTTGTTAAACTTTGAATAAAAACGAATGAATTTCATAACTTATTCATTGTTACCTTAGAATCGGGTAGTATTTGCCTAATATATTATTTTACAAATATGAAAATATAAATAAGTTTTTAATATCTAAATTATAAGAAAATTAAACATAAAAGATTGATAAAAAAATAAATCACTCAATATAAACCAAAAACTTGTAATTTATTTTATTTCAGTTAAAGAAAAAGAAGAAAGTGAAAATAACACAAAACGAAAGATAAAAAAAAAGGCAAATTTAATCTTATTAATTTTTAATCAAGAAAATGAATTCAAGTGTAGTTAGCTTAATTTTTCTTGTTTTATTATGCTGTCAAACTGTTATTCAATCAATTTTAGGAAGATACTCAAGAGGTGTATTACATGAGACATACTCAATCCCATCAACAATTGTGTTTAATGAAATATTAAAGTTTTTAATTTGTTTGGTCATGTTAAAATTTGTTCATAAGAAAGAAAATTTACTTCAACACGTTGTTTATTTAATCAAAACGTCCATTATCGCATCAGTTCCTGGTTTTATTTATTTTATTCAAAATATGCTTCTTTATATTATCCTTCAAAACACACAAGCAGCTGTTTACACTGTTATCATTCAATTAAAAGTATTTACTACTGCACTGTTTTCAGTGTTATTCCTTGGGCGTAAACTTTCAGTTGCTCAATGGAGGGCATTGGCGTTATTAGTTACAGGAGTAATTCTTGTTGAAATTAGTACAAATCGTTACTCAAGTGAAAAAAAGAATGAAACCGAAAACAACCTACTTGGAATTATTTTAAGTTTAGTAATGGCATGTTGTTCTGGGTTCAGTGGTGTTTATATGGAAAAGATCTTAAAAAATAAAGCAAGTGGAACTGAACCATTAAATATTTGGGAAAGAAATATTCAATTATGTGTTTATGGATGTGGGTTTGCTCTTTTATCTACATTCATATTTGATAGCAATTCAATACTCAATAATGGATTTTTTGGTGGATGGTCATATATTACTGTTTTATTAATTATTATTCAAGGGGTTGGAGGAATTTTTGTGGCATTAGTTATGACATATGCTGATAATATTGTTAAAGGATTTTCCATTGGATGTGCCATTGTATTAACAACAATATGCTCTATTTTTATCTTTGGAACACAAGTAGATACTACTTTTATCATCGGAGCAGCTTTTGTTATTATTTCTATTGCTAATTATAATGATAAGTATGCAAAAGCTGAGAACTAATTTTTTCTTTAAGAAAAGAAAAAAAGTCAAAATATAAAAAAATTAGAAGAAAGAAATCTCAAAAAACTTTAATTGATTTTTTTTCTTTAAAAAGAATTATTTTGTTTTAATACAAGAATTTTTTAAGGGAAGTGATATGACGTGTGATTAAGGAAAATAAAAATAGAGAGAAAAAAAAACGAAGAAATCTTTAAAATTAAACAAAAGGAAAAAAGACCAAAAAGAAAGATGGGAAGGTCTTTAAAAACTACCAAGAAAATTATGTCGTATCATGACTTAGTTGAAATGATTAAAAAAGGGGCTATTGTTTTTGAGAAAGAATTTAAAAGTATTCCAACAAAAGAATCTGCTTTAAAGGCTTATATAAAAAAATTAGAAAAAGAATTAAATAGTATGTACGTCTCATTAAATTTCCAAATTAAAATTGATTCTATTGAAGACCAATTAAATATGATTGATAATATTATTCACATATGGAGTATTTTACTTAATATATTAAAAGAAGTCGATCAAATGATAATCCCTCATATTTTTTATAAGTTTATTATTATGTTGGTTAATCGAAGTGAAGTACAACCACATCACCTTCTTGTAAATAATCCTTATCTTAAAGAATCTAATAGAAATGAATTCTTAATAAGAGCGATAGACCTTAGAAAATTAACTTATGAAACTTTTTTTTGTATTGGAGATATATTAACCTCAAAACAATTTACATTATTTGCATCAATGAAACTTGTCTTAAAACCAAAGAAACTATCAACAGAAAGTATAGAAGAGTCACAAGAGAAAAGGAAACAAAAAGAAGAAGGACCATCTCCAAATAAATCAATTAAGATTAGTATAAAAGAATACAAAGATGGAAAAATAAATATCAATGAAGATAGTTTTGAAATAGAAAATGAAGGTAAAGAAGAAGATAAAATTTAAATCAAAAAGATATTATGGTTAATGAAATTGAAGCCAGTTTAAAAACTGTAGAAGGTAATAGTGTTTCTAT
>NW_001853981.1:14911-22894 GCF_000209125.1 Entamoeba dispar SAW760
CTATCATGAGTGAAATGATAAAGAAGTTACTTATAGATACCTACTATAGTAAATATATGATGACACTATTTGATATACTAATAGATATGATATTAGTCAATGTGACCTTGCTGTAAGTTTATTAGGAAAATGGTTTAATCTATTAATTGAACATAAACGAATGAGTAATGAACAATTTGAAATTGAGGTATTTATAGAAGGAATTAATAAAATATTTGAAAGTGATCATTATCAATTAATAATTAATACATTATCTATGTTATATGATGCATCATTTTTCTTTATTGGTAAGGCACGACTAATGTTATTTAAAGATTTATTAATTGATAAATGGTTTATGAAATTATTTAACCATTGGAATAATACTGTCAGACAAATCTTTCATCATTTTGTATTGTATAAATTCCTGTTTACAAGGAGGTCTCATCTTAATTGGAGTAAATTTGATAAAAATGAATCTTCTCTAATAAAAAAACAACTAAAACGTGGTGTTAAAATGGAAGATATTGATCGAGTGATTTTTGATAGTATTGAACAGAAATTAAACGAAATCAAAATGATTGTTGAAGGTGATACAACACTTCCTTATTCTTTTCTTAAACTTTATTGTCAATCTTCAGTTGTTGAATACCAAAACGCTTTACGTTTGTATATTGATTGGGATAAGGCTAATCTTAAAGAAGTACCTAAAACATGTTCTCCATTTACTGAATTTGATTTAGAAACTATGACATAATTTTAAATTAATTTGATGTTTTTTGTTACTTTTGGTAATGATTTGTGTTATTTAAAAAAGAAAACCTAAAAATATAACAAAAAAAAAACGTTGGAACTTAAAATTTTTCATTCTTATAGAAGATGGAGTTTAGATCTATTCCAAAGCCTATTGCTAGTGAAGATATTGAACTGATTAATGGAGAGAAATTTATCAATGATTTTGACTCTTTTTGTAATTTAGAAGATGCAAATAAAAGACTCCCATCCATTAGGAAAACAGGAGAAGCAGCACGATTTTTGTTTAGTCCAACCCAATGCAAAGAATTTTTAAGTAAGTTAGTTAAAGAGATAGAAAAAGAAGAAACAGTTAGTATTAAAGTTATTGGTATTCAACAACTGATTTTCTTTATTGAAAAGTGTCATTCAGAAAATATTAGTTTATATAATGAATTATATGGATTAATGAAAGAATTAGTAAAAGATGAAACAGAAGAAATAGCATTAGCAGCAAAAGATGTAATGAAGAAATTAGGAGAATATTTAAATGAAGATAAAGAAATTGAAGAGTATTTAGACCAAGTAGACTCATTAATAGGAAATGTAGATGGATTTATAAGTTCAATAGGACTTGATTTACTTATTTATTTTGCAGCTAAATCATCAAAAGAAAATGTAAAAAAATTTATTT
The DNA here is from genome assembly GCF_000209125.1 of Entamoeba dispar SAW760. Lineage (NCBI taxonomy): Eukaryota > Evosea > Mastigamoebida > Endamoebidae > Entamoeba > Entamoeba dispar. The sequence continues at coordinate 16,317 of NW_001853981.1, forward strand.
TTAATAGATTAAAGAAAATGTCACAAAGTATTCAATTTGTCATGAGAAAAGGAGCTGTTACTACATTCCCAGCAATATTATCAAATATTGAAGAAGAAGATATTCCAGAAGTACTTTCAATATTTGATGAATTATCAAAAGACTCAGTTTATTCAGTTAGAAAAACATGTGTTGTTGTATTAAATCAAATTCTTAATATATTTATTAATAATAAATCAAAAGTATTAGAATATATTATTCAGTTTATTGAAGATAATTCTAGATATGTTAGATTCCAAGTTATTGTTAATTTTGGTAAGTTTATTCAATTCATTGGTAAAGACTTAATTAATCAAAAAATTATTGATTTCTTTAATAATAATTGTGGAACAGAAGCAGATTCAGAACAACAATATTATGCTGCCTATTATTTTGTTACTTTAATTCAAACTATTGGTGCTAATCAATGGAATCTTGTTGCTGATTCTTTTAGTAAATTAGCACTTAGTGTACATTGGAAAAATAGAAAATGTATTGCATCATCATTACATTTATTGGCACATGAAGTTGGAAATGAAATTACAATGAGTTATCTTATTCCAGCACTTGATAAATATCTTCAAGATTATGAAGAAATACAAGAAGTATCAATGATGCATGTAGTTGATTTTATTCCAATTCTTGGACAAGAGAAATCAGTTACAATTATTACTTTATTACAAAAGAGTGTTCAATCTCCTGATTGGAGAATAAGAAAGTCTATTGCAAAACAATTAGGATTATTAGCACAAAGCACACCAATGTATTCATCTTATGTTGAAGAAATTTGTGTTGCATTACTTATTGATAATGTTAATAAAGTTAGGCATGCAGCAGCAAAAAGAATGGGTGATGTAATTAACGCTTTTTTGACTTGTGGATATGTTGGAGCATCTTCATTAATTCAAAAATTAACAGATATGTCTAAAGATCCAATGAAAGTTAGAAGAATTGATTTTGTAACTGTTGCTACATCATTATTTGTTGCTCTTCCACCAGACCAATTTAATCCATATATTCTTCCATCTTTAGAATTTGCAAGTAAAGATAAAGTTAGTGAAATTAGAATTGCTGTAGCAACAAACATTAAAAAAGTAATGGAAAAACATAAACATTATAATGATGAAATCAAAAAACTTTCAGAACAATTAAAACAAGACGAAGACGTTGATGTTAAATTTATTATGGAAAATGGACCTATCGAATTGTTTAAAAGAAAGAAGGTCGTCACTTCTATTGTCGAAGATCCATGTGAAAGAATTGTCTCATTTGAGGGATTTGGAAGAAAGTAAGTTTCCTTGTTCTGCATAACTAAAACACAATTTTTTCATCATTTTTTTTGTTTTAATTTTTTGAATTTTTAACAATAAGAATAAAAAAAATAAAGAAGAATAAATAATATAATATAAACACAAAATAAAAATTCAAGTATTTGAATAGAATAAACAATATATATGTTTCATTTTCTTATTTTATTAATCGTTTCATTAATCTCTAAATCTACAATACCAATAAACAATATATATTATTACTTATTTATTTTATTATTTATATCTGCATTTAATTCTTTTAATACTACATAGTGAATCTTTTTTTGTTTAAATAGTTAAAAACTAAAGAGAATAAAGAAGAGTAACAGCTGACTAAAATGGTTAGCTATCAATCTCTTAAGAATTATTTAAAAATAAAAACCAAAATAACAAATAAGCTTTTATTATTAAGTAACGAAAATACAATAAATATATTAACACTATAACTTTGATGTAAAAGAGAAGGGAAAGAAATTATTTTTAATTCTTATAATGAATCCAATCAAATTCTCCATCAAACTTAATATTTTCTCTTTTGGCAATAGACCAAAATAACTTTCTCATTGCAAAATAATCAGGCTCTTCTTCAAATTTAAGGCTTCTACTTATTGAAAGAAATTTCTCAAATTCAGGAGGTAATCCTTGACACAGTTCATTATTAATAGATAACTGTTTTTTCAATAATATTTTCATGTATTTATCTTTTTTAGTAGTTCCTTTTATTCCTTGCCAAGGAAGATTTCCTTTCATAAAATAAATAAACATATATGCCAAACTCTCCATATCATCTCTTCTTGACTGTTCCCTTCCAAGGTGATTATTGATGGATGCATAACGAACAGTTCCAACAAGATTTTTGTCTTCATTGTATTCGATATGTTTTTTTGTTCTTCCATCTCGATATTTTTTTGCTAGTCCAAAGTCAATTATATATACAGTATTTGATCTTTCATTTCTTCCCATAACAAAATTGTCTGGTTTGATGTCTCTATGAATGAAATCTTTTGAGTGAATAAATTGAATTCTCTTAATGCATTGATCTATTAACATTAATGTTGTTTTTAATGTGAATTTTCTTCCACAAAAATTAAATAAATCTTCTAATGATGGTCCTAATAAATCCATTACCATAACATTATAATTTCCATATAATCCCCAATATATTACTGATGGGATACCAAGAACAGCTGGCCCTTGATTAAGGTATTGATACAATTTATATTCATAATTCAGTTGAGAACGGGCAATGTCTTGTCTTTCCATTTTAACAGCAACCACTTCATTTGGCTCTGATTTATTCAAAGCCAAATAAACATCTCCAAATGACCCACTCCCAATCTTCTTAACAAGCAGATACTTGTTAGCAATCTTATTTTCCCCCATCAGTAGTAAAACCAAATGGTTTCAAGTTCAGATTATCTTACAAAGCATTATGATACTTTTTTGTTTGATATTTTAATCGATTCAAATTTTCTTCTTTTTGAGTTTTGATACTATCTTACTGGATTTTTTCGGGAGTTCCTATTATTTATGAGGGGTGAGATGTTCTATTTCTATTTTTAAACCAATCGATGGATTTCTTTTTTTAATTTAAGAAAATGATGACCTCATCATTTTTTTTAAGTTTTATATTTCAATTTTATTATTTATGTAATATATAACACAAAAAAGTATATAAATTAAAAAAATAATAAAAGTATAGAAAAAGAAGTACCCTACTTTTTTTAAAAAGAACTAAAAATATTGGGAGTAAAAAGAAGAGTTATGGTTTGTTTCTTGGTTGTCATTTTAATAAGAATATAAAATTAGTTTAATCAAATGAAAGGACATTTGTATTTATAAAACTGTAGGTATTCAGTAGATTTGTTGAAGTTGGTCGTGTAGTTTTAATGAAAACAGGTCCATTTGCCAGTAAACTCGCTGTTATTGTTGAAATTCTTGATCATAATAGAGTTCTTGTCGATGGGCCACAAGCTATTACTGGAGTCCCAAGACAAGTTGTTAATTTAAACACAATCTCTCTTACTTCATTTGTTGTAAACAAAGTCACTAGGGGTATGACTCACAAGAAACTTTGTCTCAGATTTACTCAAGACGCTATTATTAAAAGATTTAATAAAACTGCTACAGGTAAAGCTATTGAAAAGAGAATTCTTAGAGAAAAGATGACTGATTTTGACAAATTCCAAGTCAGTATTATTAACAGAAAGATTAATGCTGCTGCTAAAATTGCTGTTGCCAGAAAAGCTCATTAAACGAATGATTAGTAGCAAAATTTTATTTATAAAAAATCATAATACTAGATAAAAGAAACAATAAATAATAAAAGAAAAATTTTAGAATAATTGGAGAATAATAATTCTATCTGTAGTAAATGGTTTATTATTCTTGAGACATGCTAATACAAGATCTTTTTCTGATATTTCATACGTTGAAGAAATATTCATAATTTTCGATGTATTTTCTCCAATAGTATTTATTTCATATCCTCCAGTTGTATTTACTTTATATAAAAAATCACTTTCAATTCCACCTAATGTAAATACGTGTTGCCAATTTTCTCCTTTTGGATAATATTGTTTAATTGTATCTGGCTGATTTAATTTAACTGTGAAAATAAAATGTTTAAGATCTGATATGCATTTATTTGTAGATTCAATTGGTTTTCTCACAAAGCATCCAATGGCATCATTTCCACAACAAGCCATAATACATAAATAAGATAAATTAATGACATATTTACTAAAATCTTTTATTGAATATTCATGTTCTTTACTATCAAAAATAATTTTAGAGTTATCACAATTACACCATTTCTGTAATATCTTTTGGTTTACTTTTATCATTTCAATGAATTGATCAATTAATTCTTTTGGTCTGTCAGTAACAACAGTACGTGTATTTGTTCTATGAAGTCTCATTTGAATTAATTTAGAAAACTCTTCATCAGATGTTCCTTCTTCTCCATTACTAATATTTGGTACATTTTTTATTTCAGTGTTTTCACTTTCAATTTGGTCATTATTTAGTATTTCAGTAGTTAGTTCTTTAGTTTTTAATTCATCAATATTTTTAGTTTTTGATTCAAGTTGAGATGAAGAAACTAAATCATTTAATGAAGTATCTTTTTTGTTTAGTTTTTCTATTGTTTGTGAATCTTCTATTTTTTGAGGGTATGAACTTGATTTTTCAATCATACTTTTTCTATTGTTTCGGTCTTTGTCCTTTTTGTCTTTAAACATAAAACTTCTTCTTTTTAACTTTATATTATCATCGTCATCTTCTTCTTCTTCTCCATCTTTAAGAGTGTTTGGAGTTTCAGAAGGGATAACAATTTCTTCATTAATATTTTTATGTTTCTCGGGAAAATGGTAATGAAACTTCTTGTTCTCCCAATTTGGTTGTTCTTCATCTTTATACCTCTTTAAGTTAGTTGCAAATGTTGACAGATCTCCATTAGCTGTTTTTTCTATAGAAAGTATTTCTCTAGTAATGGTTTCATTAATTAATTGATTTCCAGCAACACAAATCTCGTCGATATTATCGTATTCTAAATCAATAACTTCTCTTAAAGATTTTAATATTTGTTCCATTTTTTCAATAATTTTTTTTCCTTCCACTAATTCATCTTCTCTTTTTTGGATGATTTCTTTAATTTGTTCTAGTTTTTCTTCACAAATATTTTTTATTTCCTTTTGATTTCCAATTAAATATTTTTTAGAAAATGGCTCTAAATTCTGTTTTGTAAATTTAACAACCATCTTGGCATTTTCTGCTGCAGCACACATATCGTCTGCTCTTGATACCAATGTTATAAACGTTTGGTTTTTGTTTATAGTAAGCATTATTGAACTAATTCTCTTTTCAAGTTTTTTATCTTTTTAGTTCCAATGCGATTTTCTATCTTTAAGTTGATGGAATTTTTACTCAGATATCTTTTTTTTAATTTTCTTTAGATTCTTTTTAATGTTCTAGTCTCGTTTCATCAACTTCATACTCCGCAAAAATAACGATCATCTTCTTTAAAAAAAAATAGTATTTTTGTATAATCAAATTTACTCAAAATTGCTAAATAAATACTTTCGAGTTATTTATTTCCAATAATAGATTTATTATTGAATAACAAAGTTTTTATTAAAAAGGATAAAACTAAGATTCTCTCTAACCAATTTCAATTTATTCTTTATTTTTCTTTTTTCTGAAAATCAAGAAAAGAAATTAGTGAATAAATTAATTCTGAGATTGGAGTATAATAATGTTTTTAATACTGAATTTACTAAAATTTCTTCCAATGAAAGAATCACTTTTAAGGTTTTTATATGAAGATCCAATGTCCAACAACTCACTGGTTTCTGTATCAGGATAACCAATTACAAGACAGCCTTTATAATTTACTCTTAAAAGAATTGGACTTGAATTAAGAGGGATATTAAGGATATATTTTGATCGTTTTGCAGAAGGGAACCATCGAGTTGGAACATTTGACAAAGAGGTTTGAAGTGTAAAAATGAAATGGTAATCGTCAGATAAATATTTATCAAATGCAGATATTGAAGAACCGAAATAAAATCCAAAAAGATCAGACTGTGTTTGGAATATAAAGAATAATGATGACTTATTTGTTATTGAATGAATAAATTCATTTTTATTAAATGGATATTGAGAAGAATCATAAATAATACTTAATGATTGAGCTTGATTCCATTGTTTTAATACTTCATAATACATTTCTATTCCTTTTAGTTTTGGAGTTGTAATAGTAATAGGAACTTCTGATGCCATTGACCTTGATCTTCTTCTGGGCTTTAATTTTGTTAAAGAATTTAAAATATCAGTAGATTGTTTCAAAGTCTTTCCTTTATACCTTTCTTCTATTTCAATGCCATTCCTATTTTCTGCTGTACGTGCAGTTTGTGGTTGTTCAATAATATCAGCAGTAAGATGGTTCATGTCTAATTTTTTAATAGAAGAAACCATTTCAGGATTTATTTTTCTTTGAGTAGTATGAATTTCTAATGGAAATTTAAATGCACCAAAATTTGTTGAACTATATTGATGACTTTTTTTTAATTTTTTTGAATTTTGTTGTTGAGACTTAGATGGATGAAAATGAGTCATAATTAATTCAACATCTTGATTAAATTTTGTTTTTGAAGTCAAAATATAACGGTCATTTAATTTACAAATTTCTTGTAATGATTTTTTTATTGTTTTAATTACTTCAAGTAATTGGTTTTAGGTCTTTAAAGC
>NW_001853981.1:22994-29999 GCF_000209125.1 Entamoeba dispar SAW760
TATGTGATTCTAATATAACTTTGATCACTAATTTCATTTTCTAATTGTTTTGTGTCCTCACAAAAATTTTCTAAATTTTCTTTAAACGCTTTATAATTCTCACTCTCAACAAATTCTTGCATCAATTAACAAATGAGACTATTCTTTGAATAATAATAAAGTTCCAAATAGTTTTTCATCTTTTTCTTTTTTATGATATTCATTCTATTTTTTACTTTCTTATTTAAAATTAACACTCCAGTTTATCTAAAAATAATCCTTGCTCTTATATTTTATTTTTATAAATTTTAAACTTTTATTGTTTAAATAAATTTTAATGAATTTATGAATAAAATGGAGTTATTTCAACAAAATAAAGAGAATAGAAATATAATTTTTTTTGATAAGTCTTTTAACTAAGAAAGTATAATTTTCATAAAAATAAATTTAAAATATAAAAGAGTTAAATACTTTTATTCAAATAAATGGTTACTACCAATGAAGTTGCTTCTCCAGTTAAATTCAACTCACCTCAGTTTAATTAAACTCTTCAATAGAACTAAGAACAGTTATATTTGGAAATATTTGAAGAAAAAAGTGTTATTGAATTTAATGTAAATACTTATATTATTTACTAAAATGGATAGTTGTGTTGGTATTATGGGAATATTATTAGACAGGAACAAAGATAGTTTTAATAATGGAAAACCAATTGAAGTTACAATAGGTTAAACTCTTGTTCTTACATTTCAGAAATATCTTAATTTTATTGTGACAAACAGCCATTCATTCTAGAATATGATATAAAAGAATCTATTGAATATCTCTGATTTTTGTTGATTTGGTACTCCTATTCAATTAGCTTTAAATTGTGTAGTTCCAGAACCATTGCAAGATAGAAAAAAAGAGATTGATATTATTAGGAATATTACTGAAAGGAATGACTTTATCGTTATTAAATTCAATCTTTTATTCAATGAAACGAAAGAATGTAAAACTTTATTTATTCCAGTATTATTAAAGTTATAAGACGATAGTTCAATAATTAACAAATTGAAGCTTTGGCTTGAAGTGTATGTTGTAATATCTAGACATTGTACAGTTGCATTTCTTGGAAGTATTAATCTTTCTTCTCAAACAGAAAAAACTGTTTTTATGTTCAGATATAAAATGTTCAAAGTTAAGTTTTAATAATAATACTAATACTTGTAGTGTTTGTGACATAAATTCTCTTAAAAAATTAACAAATAATATGTCAAGGATCAATTGTATGCATACTTCTGAATCTCTATAAAGAAAAAAATATATATTCTATATAATATAATGATAAATATACAATCTGATTTATATAATACTTTTTAATTTTTTTTTTTTTTGACAATTGTTAAATAATTTATATATATTACAATACATTATCACATAAATAGTCATTAATAAAATAAATTAGATGAATACATCAAGAGAAACAAATTAGTCATTAAATAAATCTATTACTGATAAATGTATTAAGTAAATTATAACTTCTAAATAACAAGGAAATGAACAGAAATATTCAACTAATATATAACTGAAAAAAATTCAAATAAGTTATTCCGAAAAGAGTAATATTAAAAAAATATAGAAAGTGTTAACAATTGTCTATCATAACTCAAACTTTTTAATAAACCATTTATATGCTTTATGTATTATTCTCAAAGAATATAATTTATCTTATGCTAAAAAAGAACAATAGATGTTTAACAATAAACTAAAGGATGGTCATATTTATTATATATCTAAGTAACAAAATAGTTATATTATTCTTAAAAGATTATCTATAAGACAATTTGTCATATAAACAATACAATATTATATTTAGGAAGTATTTAAAACAATATATAGATTATTGTTTAAAAAAAAGAATCAAAAAACTGAAAATTTCTAATTTAGAAAGAAGTTATTTTAACTTAAACATAGATTATGATTAGTTTTTTAAATTTATTTCTATACGAAAATGGAGGTTTAGAATTCTTTAAATATAAAAATCTTCATAGTTATTCAGCTAGTATTTTTGGGAGAACTTATTTATAAGGAAGAGATGTATCAGTTAATTGTTTAAAACACTGAATAAATATTTAATTTAAACAACAACTTTAAAAATTTTATATTTTTCTTGAAGTTACATCCTTTTTTCTTTCTTTTTATGAATGGAGTAAAAAAGTGAAATACTTTTGGAATTTCTACTATGAGTTTATTGTTTTCTATGAGCTTTATGTTTGTTTCATGCAATTAACATAGCTTATATAATATTATGATAATAAAAGTATAATATTAATATAGTTTATGTGAGCTTAAAATGAAGAAAACTAAAAAATTATATTACCAGATCATCAACAATGTCTGATGTATTAAAACGTGGTGTAATGATAAAAGAAGGAAGTAAAGTGAAGAATTGGAAGAAGAGATGGTTCGTGTTTCATAATAATGGGATGTTAGATTATTTTACAGATAAAAAGGAAACCGACCAAAAAGGAAGTGTTGACATGAATAGAGCAAGTTCTTTAAGAAAAACAGAAGACAAGAAGAGAATTATGTTAGAAATATTATTAGAGACCAAAGTTTTTCGATTAGCTTTTGATTCAGAGATTACTCGAGATGAATGGACAACTATATTTCAAAAATTTATCGATGAAAAATGTGGTAAAATAGATCAGTCTTCAAATGCATTAAAACCTAAACTAGAGGATTTCGAAACACTAAAACTTATTGGTAAAGGAACATATGGAAAAGTAATGTTAGTTAAAAAAATTGATACAGGTAAAATTTATGCAATGAAAATTTTAGATAAGAAAGCAGTTGTTGAAACAAATGAAGTTGAACATACAATGGCTGAAAGAGAAGTTTTAGGAACCATTGATAATCCATTTATTGTTCATATGCATTATTCATTCCAAACAGAGAATAAGTTATATTTTGTAATGGATTTTATAAATGGTGGAGAATTATTCTATCACTTACAAAATGAAAGAAGATTTTCTATTGCTCGTGCTAAATTTTATGCAGCTGAAATATTGTTAGCACTAGAACATTTACATTTACATGGTATTATTTATCGAGACTTAAAACCAGAAAATGTATTGTTAAATGCTGATGGACATGTATGTATCACAGATTTTGGATTAAGTAAAACAGGAATGAAAGGAGAAGGAGATATGACAAGTACTTTTTGTGGAACTGCTGCTTATTTAGCACCAGAAATTCTATTAGGAGAGAAATATGATAGTGCTGTTGACTGGTGGAGTTTTGGTATTTTAACATATGAAATGATGGTTGGTATACCACCATTTTATAGTGAGGATGAACGTGAAATGTATCAAAACATTGTTAATGAAGCTGTTAGATATCCACCAAATACACCATCTTCTATTAAAACATTTATTGATGCATTGTTAGAAAAGAACCCAAGTAGAAGATTAACAGATACAACTATCATGAAACATCATCCATTCTTCCAAGGACTTGACTTTGATCGTTTAATGAAAAAAGAAGTTGTTCCACCTTATATCCCTCAAGTTCATTCAGCTGATGATGTTGCTAATATCGATCCATATTTCTTAGGAGAAACAGACGCTGCTATTGCAGAGGAAAAAAATTCAAATACTTCAGGTGGACAAGAATTTAAGTTTGATGGCTTTACCTATATTTCTAAAAAGGATTAAAATAAAGTAAACACAAAAATGAATTTTTCAAAGTTCAAATTCAATTCTTCTGGTTTCTTTTTTATAATACTAAATATTTTTAATTGACAATTTTCCAGATTTTCAGCATATTATCATCTCCTACAGAAATTGAGAGAGTTTTATTGATCCACTTGACACAGTTTACGTCATTAGTATGAGCCTCTTGTTTTTCTTTAATAAGCTCTAACTTTTTAGTAACAGTGTTCTATTGTTCGTGAATATTTATTATGTTATTTATTAAAATGAAACAAACTATTTTAAATAATCTAATTGCATTGTCTCCTGATCCTACTAAAACGTTATTGTCATTTATGTCAATAGAATAAATATCTCTATACTTTTCATTATTAATTGTATCTAATTCTACTAAGAAATTATCTTTAAATTCATATAATATAATTACTCCATTAGCACAACCAGCAACTACAAATTTACCTTCTTTAGTTATTTTTAAGTCCCAAACCGTTTTTCCATATGTTTGGATTGTTTGCAATTCACTCCACTCAGTTTCCTCTTCTCCTTTCCAAACTTTTATTGTTCCATCAAATGAACCGCTAAATAATATTGTTCCTGATGGATGGAATAATACCGTTTTAACATCTCCATTATGTCCAGTTAATACACTACAACATTCATAGTCAATTCCAGAATATGATTTCCATAACCAAACTGATTTATCTCTCGAACAAGTAGCAACCATGTTTGACCCAAAACTCCAATCAACACATTTTACTTCAGATTCATGACCTTCTAATGTTCCAATTATAGTATTTTCATTTAATTCCCATAAACTGACAGTTGAGTCGAAACTACAACAAGCCAATAATCCATTTTTACTGCACTTAACTCTTCTGATAGTTCTATTATGAGGTGTAAGTAATGGTTTTAAAGGAAGTAATTTCATTGATTCAAATGAATAAATGTGAACCTACTTATTAGATTGGGTTGGCATTAAACAAACCAATAAAACAAACATAAGGTGCTACAGAAGATGTATAGATTAAATTAGTTTTGGGTGAATAGTCTACACTCCAAATTCTATTTTCTTCTATTCAATAAGAAATAATAATTAAAATTAAAAGAGTAATCCAAACCTTCAAAAGAATCTACAAGTTGCATAAGGATGTAGTGAATTATTAGTTAAGATTTAATCTTTTTGTTAATGAGATTTTTTTGATGGTAAATACTTCATCATTTTTCTATTAGTTTTATTTTTTATTATTTTAATTTCATTAAATTTCTGTTAGAATATACAGTTCTAATCTCCCACTTTCCATTTTTCTTAATTCTTTATATTAATTTTGATGAAATTTCATTACAGTAATTTTGACTTCTTTGGGTAATATAGTTTATTCCAATTATTTAATTATATTTTGTTAACTTATTCTTTTAAAGGTTTTGGCACTAACTTTTATCCAAATAAATTTATCTACAAAAATTAGATTGTACGATAAATAAATCCCATAAGTCTTGGTATTCAATCAACTGTATAATTTTTTTTTCATTTGATTCATCAAACTAGATGATTTAAGTATTTTATCATTATCTATTAGATTTTAATTAACTAATTATTTATTCAGTTAAATTTTAAATTCTGAAACAGATTTATTCAGTGCAAAAAATTTCATTATTAATAATCTAATATTACAATAAAAGTTTTTATTAAAAAGAAATTTATAAGTAGTCAAGCTATTCTAAAATTTCTTTTCAATTTCTTCAACCACATTTTTTGAATTTAAACTTTAAACTTATTGTTCTTATTTCTTCAATAATTTAAAAATGATGACAAATGTTGCTTATTAAAAAAGAAGTGTTGTTTGTTTTAAATAAAACCTAAAACAATGTGGGTTATCAATAGTTTTATATTGATTTATAATACAAAAACTATATAGTCTCATTTTTCATTCAAGTATCAGAAGTTATGATGGGTTATTAGTTACTTCTCTACCAGTTTACTAAACTTAATACATAAATTACTTTCATTTAATAATATTAAAAAGTTCACAGAGAATGAAAGAGGTGTGTTTTTGTTTAATTTAACAACCCCATGTTTATTTTATTTCGTTTATAAAATTCAATGAAATAGGTTTTGTTGTTAGATGTTAAAGTGGTAAGAAATACTATAACTACAAAAGTTGAAAAATTCATAAAAATGAATTAGGTACTTAAAAGATTATGTGCTCAATTCAATACATTAAGAGTTATTAAATTAATTTAAATGGACATTAGTATATCAAAAATAAATAACAAATTAGTGTTATTTATTTTTCAAATATAATGAATATCTTTTAGAAGATTACAGTACTAATACCAACCAAAAGGTTAGCCGTAGTTAATCGAGATATTAAAATGATTATTTAATAATTATTTTTTTTTTTGGTTTATGGATTTTCATAAAGTTAAAAAGAAGATAACATCTCAAAATTTATAGAAATATAAATGAGTTGTTTTCATTATAAAACGCATTCATACAAGAGTTGGAGTTTAATATTATTGTGGTGTAGTTTAATTTTATTCGAGTTTTTGTTAATTGTTTTATCAATAATTTCATTCTTCTCATTAGTTGATGGGGTTGTTGATTTTAAAGCACGAAACGATCTTAATTTTAATTTAATCGATACTTATTCTATTGCTCAAACAGAACTAACTCCTCCAAAAAATAGTACATATATTTTTTCTGCTTTTTCTGATTATTTAGAAACCCATTTTTTGACTTTCTTAAGAACCAAAGGAATTTGGAAAGGTAAATGCACTCCTAATATAAAATTCTTTGGTCCTAAGATTCGAGAATGCATTAAAAGTTATTGTAATGAACATAAAAATGAAGACAGCTGTAAATCTTTCATTAGTTCCGATGGTCTCAATATTGTTCCTATGGTTTTTGAACACTTCCATTGTGTTGTTGATTTATACATAGAAAATAATTCTTCATCTACAAGTTTCCCAATTACTGTTGATTCAATTCCTAATTCTATGCAATTTACTACTTCTATAACGGAAGCTCAACGACTTATTATGGTTTACAAAGTCCCTTTATGGATGACATTTGATGAATGTACTATTCGACCACTTATTTCTTCAACAGAAAATGTCATTCAATCTGATGACGCCACAAGAGAAATTGCATTAACACAAGCTGGAAAATATTTAGCAACACCAACACTAAAAACTACAGGGAGAATAAAGAATGTAATTATTGTTGGGTGGAACCAAGACTTACTTGGATTTATAGTAAAAGAGTCTAAAGGAGAAGGTTTTGGACAAAGTAAAATGTACTGGGAAGGAGATCGGAGTGAGTTAGATGACT